>NC_057794.1:94711719-94992981 GCF_018294505.1 Triticum aestivum
CCGGCGCGCGGGTGGAGGCACGGCGAAGTGGGCGCGGCGACCGGGCGAATAGGGAGGCGCCACATGGCGTGGACAGGCGGAGTGGACGTGTCCGGCCGGACGGAAAAGTGTCCGCCGGCGCGTGGAGACAAAGGAGACTAGGGTTTCGCGGGAAGGAGAAGGAGAATTTCGGAGGGGTCTTTATATAGGCATAGAGGGAGCTAGGAGAGTCCAAATGAGGTGCGGTTTTCGGCCACGCGATCGTGATCGAACGCTGTAGATGATGGAGAAGGTTTTGGTGGGTTTTGGGCCAAATTTGAAGGGTGTTGGGCTGCAACACACACGAGGCCTTTTCGGTCCCTCGGTTAAACGTTGGAGTATCAAACGGAATCCAAATGATACGAAACTTGACAGGCGGTCTACTGGTAGTAAACCAAGGGTGCTTGGCAAGTCTCGGTCCAATCCGGAAATGTTTAATCCCCACAGATGAAAGAAAGGTAGAAATGACCAGCGGAGGAGAACGAAGCGCCAGAATGCAAAACGGACAATGGGGAAAAGCTCGAATGCATGAGATGAACACGTATGCAAATGCAATGCACATGATGACATGATATGAGATGCATGACAACGATAACAACACACGGAGACAAAAACCCGAACCCGAGAAAATAAAATAACTTAAGTCCGGAAATGGCAAGAGTTGGAGTACATATTGGGAAAGTCATATCCGGGGTGTTACAGACCGTCCCGGATCCTCGAGTTGTGGAGGGGGGCTGTTTATTTCTTTAACAGCCTCGCGCAGTTCCTGCGTTGAAGTCGTTAGACTGAATATTTAACGATGGGAATATAAAACGGATGGGCAAGTAAAAGAGTCCACTTACCCAACTTGGGGGATTGTACATAGAAAATCCACCCTGTGGGTTGACGCAGAGAAATTCCTCCTCTTCTCCCTTGTACAAAGCGGACATGGTCTTTATTAGAGCGGCAGCCGAATCCGGCCCCTTACGGCCGTGGCGGGTGGCATCGTCCTCCCCGTTGAAATCCCACATGGGGCGGCCTCTATACTGAAGCGGCTGCACCCCTCGCATGATGCATGCGGCCATGACCCCGATCATGGTCAGTCCGGAATGAGCTAACAATCTTAACCGGCCCATAAGGTAAAGAATGTCCCTGTCACTTTCCCTCTGAGGGCTCCGTGGACGACAGCTTAGGCACTTCTTTAGGGGAGCACTGTCGAACTCAGGGAGGCTGATCCGGACAGGATCCGGCAACGGGACGTCCTCTATATAAAACAATTCCAAAGGCCAGTCTTCGGACGCCTTCTTTGGGGTTCCGGATAGATATCCGGTCCCGGCGATGCGCCACACTTCGGCTCCGCCCACTTGATATATTGACCCCTTCTTAGAATGGGGCACGAGGCAGAATAGCCTTTTCCACAGCGCGAAATGAGCCTCGCAGCCCAAAAACAGCTCGCAAAGGGCTACGAAGCCCGCGATATGCAATATGGAGGCAGGCGTGAGGTTGTGCAGCTGGAGGCCATAGAACTCCAGGAGCCCCCGGAGAAACGGATGAATTGGAAATCCGAGCCCTCTTATTAAGTAAGGGATAAGGCATACCTGCTCTCCTTTGGAGGTATTGGGGGCGCTCTCCGCTTGCTCTCCGCCATTATAGGTGGCAAGTCCGGCTCGAACCAGGACCATATAGGCCGGGGGGAGAAATCCCTTGGTCTGGAGCGTCATTAGCTCGCTGTGCGGGATGGAGCACCTCTTCCAATCTCCAGGCTGAGGGCTAGAAGGGCGAGAGGAGGAGCTGCGGCGGTCGGCCATGATAGAATGGACCTCTGTCGGATACGCTCTGATGAATACTCGCGGAAGGGAGAAGGTGGGGTTTGGATCTAAATCCTCGTCCCCTTGAATAGGCACCTCATTCACGCGGCTAGGGGTGTAAATATAACAAAAAACACCCTGACTTTTCGTATTCGTTTGACACGGGGAAGACGGCCATTATTGGGCGTAGAAGCCAAGGAGCGCTACATTCACAAGAAACCGGACACTATTCAACAAGTACACGGAATTTGGAGGAGAACCCGCCTTGCAATGCCAAAGACAATTTGCGCGCCGGACTCGTCGTCATTGAAGCCTGGTTCGGGGGCTACTGAGGGAGTCCTGGATTAGGGGGTGTCCGGATAGCCGGACTATACCTTTGGCCGGACTCCTGGACTATGAAGATACAAGATTGAAGACTTCGTCCCATGTCCGGAAGGGACTTTCCTTGGCGTGGAAGGCAAGCTTGGCGATATGGATATGTAGATCTCCTACCATTGTAACCGACTCTGTGTAACCCTATCCCTCTCCGGTGTCTATATAAACCGGAGGGTCTTAGTCCGTAGGACGAACAACAATCATACCATAGGCTAGCTTCTAGGGTTTAGCCTCTCCGATCTCGTGGTAGATGTACTCTTGTACTACCCATATCATCAATATCAATCAAGCAGGACGTAGGGTTTTACCTCCATCAAGAGGGCCCGAACCTGGGTAAAACATCATGTCCCCTGCCTCCTATTACCATCCGGCCTAGACGCAAAGTTCGGGACCCCCTACCCGAGATCTGCCGGTTTTGACACCGACAGGGAACCTCTTCTGTCCTCCCGTGTTCGGCGGCCGGGGCTCCTCCTTGTCATCACTATGCAGCCCCTTGTCCTTGTTTTCGGCATTCAACTTCCCGGCTTGCTTGAACACCCAGCATTCTCTGTTGGTGTGATTGGCTGGCTTATCGGGGGTGCCGTGGATTTGACACGAGCGATCAAGTATGCGATCCAAACTGGACGGGCCCGGAGTAATTCTTTTGAATGGCATTTTCCGCTGACCGGATCTAGAGCCTCTGAATCCGGCATTGACTGCCGTATCATCGGTGTTATCACCATTTTTGCGGCGCTTTTGTCTGTTATGACGTGGTCTGCCGTTGGCATCTTTGGTATCCCGAAGTCCCCGGATTCATTGATGTGTTGTTGCTACGAGCCAGCCAGCTATCCTCGCATGCGCAAAAGCGGGTCAAGAGTGTCGTGAGGGCTGCCATAGACTTCGGCTTCTCCTGGCCGAGGTGCCGGGCGAGCCACTTGTCACGGATGTTATGCTTGAATGCCGCTAAGGCATCTACATCTGGACAGTCAACAATTTGGTTTTTCTTAGTTAGGAACCATGTCCAGAATTGCCTGGCCGATTCCCCTGGCTGCTGAGTTATATGGCTCAACTCATCAGCATCCAGTGGTCGCACATAAGTGCCCTGGAAGTTGTCAAGGAATGCGTCTTCCAGATCCTCCCAACTGCCGACGGAGTCTGCTGGCAAGCTATTCAGCCAATGTCGAGCTGGTCCTTTGAGTTTTAGTGGGAGGTACTTGATGGCATGCAGATCATCACCGCGGGCCATGTGGATGTGGAGGAGAAAATCCTCAATCCATACAGCGGGATCTATTGTACCATCATACGATTCGATATTTACGGGTTTAATACCCTCCGGGAATTCATGATCCATAACTTCATCAGTGAAGCATAGGGGGTGTGCAGCGCCTCTGTGCCGGGCTATATCACGACGCAGTTCATATGAGTCTTGTCTGCTGTATTCGGCCCGGCCGGATTTACTTTTAGTGTATCTGGTGTGACGATCATCGTCCCGCGTTGGCACGCGCCCCGTGACCCATATATCGACCTTGCATGTTTTGCCCTGCTGTCCAATACGTCTTGCAGGTACCGTGTGTTGCCCCAGGCCTTGGTATTTTTGTTTGAGTGGCGGCGGGGTGCAGGCTGAACTTCAGGCTGAAACGCCTCTCTGGCTCGGCCACGAGGTGGCCGGTCAGCCGCATCGTACACTGGTGATGTAGGTTTCAATGCTTCCTCCTCAAGGTGAGGTAGCAACCTGCGCTTTTGGTAACTCTTGGAGGGGCGCTCGAGTTCGTATTCCTCAGCCGCAAGGACTTTGGTCCATCTGTCTGCTAGCAAGTCTTGATCAGCTTGAAGCTATTGTTGCTTTTTCTTCAAGCTATGTGTTGTGGCCATAAGCCAGTGCTTGAAGCGCTCCTGCTCAACGGGATCCTCAGGCATGATAAATTCTTCGTCGCCGAGGCTCACTTCGTCTTCGGAGAGAGGCATGTAATTGTCCTCCTCCGATTCTCCATCAGCTGCCTGCTCTGGAGGGGCTTGTTCACCCTTCCGCTCTACATCGTGCTGGAGGGGATTGTTGTTGTGTTTGGCACTATCCGGAGTGTTATTGTCTCTTGTGCCGATATCACTACTTTTGCTATGGCAGGACTTAGAGCGGCGCCGTTGACGTCGGCGCTTGGGTTGCTTCTTGGAGGGGTCATCCTTCGCTGTCTCATCGCCATTGCCTTCTTTGGGGGTGTCCACCATGTATATATCATATGATGAGGTGGCGGTTCAGCGCCCTATGGGCGGTGGTTCCTGTTCGTCTCCTACATCATCATCCATACCGTCGATGTCTTCGGAGACGAAGTTGAGCATGTCGGTTAAATCGTCGACAGTGGCTACTAAGTGGGTGGTGGGTGGGCAGCGAATTTCTTCATCGTCCGCATCCCATTCTAGCTGGACATAGTTCGGCCAAGGTTCTCCTGACGAGGAGAGAGACCTTAATGAATTTAGCACATCGCCGAAAGGCGAGTGCTGAAAGATATCCGCGGAGGTGAACTCCATGATCGGCGCCCAATCGAATTCGATAGGCACGGATGCAGGCGGCTCGGAGTCCGTGGCTGGAGATGAATCCAGTGGTTCGGCAATACGGCTCTCGTAAGGGGTGAAGTCAGTATCCTGCTCCATCGCCACTGAGAGTGCGGCCTCCATGGTGGGGTCTATCCCTTCGTCCTTGGATGGCGCAATTTGCTCCGGATTGAAGGCTGGAGTAGTTGCAGATGCAATCTCCCGAACACTGTCCGACGGCAGAGTTACGTCATGCTCGTCGTGATTGTGCGGCGCACCTGACATGGGCTCGAATCCGTCAAAGATTAAGTCTCCGCGGATGTCGGCAGTGTAGTTTAAGTTTCCGAACCTGACCTGATGGCCAGGGGCGTAGCTCTCGATCTGCTCCAGATGGCCAAGCGAATTGGCCCACAGTGCGAAGCCGCCGAATACGAAGATCTGTCTGGGGAGGAAAACCTCACCCTGGACAGCATCGTTACCGATGATCGAAGGGGCCATCGAGCCTTACGGTGATGGCACAGTGGAACTCTCAATGAAAGCACAAATGTCGGTGTCAAAACCGGCGGATCTCGAGTAGGGGGTCCCGAACTGTGCGTCTAAGGCGGATGGTAATAGGAGGCAGGGGACACGATGTTTACCCAGGTTCGGGCCCTCTTGATGGAGGTAATACCCTACGTCCTGCTTGATTGATCTTAATGATATGAGTATTACAAGAGTTGATCTACCACGAGATCGTAGAGGCTAAACCCTAGAAGCTAGCCTATGGTATGATTGTATGTTGTCCTACGGACTAAACCCTCCGGTTTATATAGACACCGGAGGGGGCTAGGGTTACACAGAGTCGGTTACAAGGGAGGAGATCCACATATCTTTATTGCCAAGCTTGTCTTCCACGCCAAGGAAAGTCCCATCCGGACACGGGACGAAGTCTTCAATCTTGTATCTTCATAGTCCAATAGTCCGGCCAAAGGATATAGTCTGGCTGTCCGGAGACCCCCTAATCCAGGACTCCCTCAGTTGTGGTGGCCGAGGCGGGGCGGGCGAGGCAGGGCGCGCCCCACGCAAGCGCTGGCAGAGGTGCGGCCGGGAGTACACCATCGTAGTCGTGGGCGCTGACGGCGAGAGAGCGGGAGGGGCGGCTGCTACCTCTTGAGCACTGCGTTGGTTTCCCCTTGAAGAGGAAAGGGTGATGCAGCAAAGTAGCATAAGTATTTCCCTCAGTTTTTGATAACCAAGGTATCAATCCAGTAGGAGGCCACACGCAAGTCCCTTGTACCTACACAAACAAATAAGAACCTCACAACCAACACGATAAAGGGGTTGACAATCCCTTCACGGTCACTTACGAGAGTGAGATCTGATAGAGATAATAATGATAAGATAAATATTTTTGGTATTTTTATGATATAGATTGAAAGTAAAGATTGCAAAATAAAACAGATTGGAAACTTATATGATGGAGAATAGACCCGGGGGCCATAGGTTTCACTAGTGGCTTCTCTCAAGATAGCATAAGTATTATGGTGGGTGAACGAATTACTGTCGAGCAATTGATAGAAAAGCGAATAATTATGAGAATATATAGGCATGATCATGTATATAGGCATCACGTCCGTGACAAGTAGACTGACTCCTGCCTGCATCTACTACTATTACTCCACACATCGACCGCTATCCGACATGCATCTAGAGTATTAAGTTCATAAGAACAGAGTAACGCCTTAGGTAAGATGACATGATGTAGAGGGATAAACTCAAGCAATATGATATAAACCCCATCTTTTTATCCTCGATGGCAACAATACAATACATGTCGTTTCCCTTTCTGTCACTGGGATCGAGCACCGCAAGATTGAACCTAAAGCTAAGCACTTCTCCCATTGCAAGAAAGATCAATCTAGTAGGCCAAACCAAACTGATAATTCGAAGAGACTTGCAAAGATAACCAATCATGCATAAAAGATTTTAGAGAAGAATCAAATATTGTTCATAGATAGACTTGATCATAAACCCACAATTCATCGGATCTCGACAAACACACGGCAAAATGAGTTCCATCGAATAGATCTCCAAGAAGATCGAGGAGAACTTTGTATTGAGATCCAAAGAGAGAGAAGAAGCCATCTAGCTAATAACTATGGACCCGAAGGTCTGAAGTAAACTACTCACACATCATCGGAGGGGCCATGGAGTTGATTTAGAGGCCCTCCGTGATCAATGCCCCCTCCGGCGGAGCTCCGGAAAAGGCCCCAAGATGTGATCTCTTGGGTACAGAAGGTTGCGGCGGTGGAAATAGGGTTTCGTGGTGCTCCTGGATGTTTTCGGGGTATGTGAACATATATAGGAGGAAGAAGTAGGTCAGTTGAGCCATGAGGGGCCCACGAGGGGGGAGGGCGCACCCATGGGGTAGACGCGCCCCCTGTCTCATGGACACCTCGTTCGTTTCTTGACGTCCACTCCAAGTCATCTAGATCACGTTTTTTCCAAAAATCACGCTCTCGAAGGTTTCATTCCGTTTGAACTCTGTTTGATATTCCTTTTCTGTGATACACTGAAATAGGCAAAAAACAACAATTTGCACTGGGCCTTGGGTTAATAGGTTAGTTCCAAAAATAATATAAAAGTGTAAAATAAAGCCCATTAGCATCCAAAACAGATAATATAATAGCATGCAACAATCAAAAATTATAGATACGTTGGAGACGTATCAAGCATCCCCAAGCTTAATTCCTGCTCGTCCTCGAGTAGGTAAATGATAAAAACATAATTTTTGATGTGGAATGCTTTCTAGCATGTTCTTCGATGTATTTTTCTCTATTGTAGCATGAATGTTCAGATCCGGAAGATTCAAGATATAAGTTTATTGTTGACATAAAAATAGTAATACTCCAAGTATGCTAATCAAGCAATTATGTCTTATCAAAATAACATAGCCAAAGAAAACTTATCCCTACAAAATCATATAGTTTGGCCATGCTTCATTTTCGTCACACAAAATGCTCCCATCATGCACAACCCCGATGACAAGCCAAGCAATTGTTTCATACTTAGTCTTTTCAAACTCTTTCAACTTTTACGCAAGATATGAGCGCGAGCCATGGACATAGCACTATGGGTGGAATAGAATATGATGATTGAGGTTGTGTGAGAAGACAAAAAGGGAGAAAATCTCACATTGACGCGGCTAATCAATGGGCTATGGAGATGCCCACCGATTGATGTCAATGCAAGGAGTAGGGATTTCCATGCAACGGATGCACTAGAGCTATAAATATATGAAATCTCATCAAAGAAACTAAGTGGGAACTTGCTTGCTCACGAAGACCTAGGGCATTTGAGGAAGCCCATCATTGGAATATACAAGCCAAGTTCTATAATGAAAATTTCCCACTAGTATATGAAAGTGACAAAATAAGAGACTCTCTATCATGAAGATCATCGTGCTACTTTGAAGCACAAGTGTGGAAAAAGGATAGTAACATTGTCCCTTCTCTCTTTTTCTCTCTCTCTTATTTGTTTGGGCCTTCTTATTTTTTTTGGCATCTTTTTTTCGTCCGGAGTCTCATCCCAACTTGTGGGGGAATCATAGTCTCCATCATCCTTTCCTCACATGGGACAATGCTCTAATGATGATCATCACACTTTTATTTACTTACAACTCAAAAATTACAACTCGATACTTAGAACAAAATATGACTCTATGTGAATGCCTCCGGCGGTGTACCGGGATTGCGATGAATCAAGAGTGACATGTATAAAAAATTAAGCATGGTGGCTTTGCCACAAATACGATGTCAACTACATGATCATGCAAAGCAATATGACAATGATGATGCGTGTCATAATAAATGGAACGGTGGAAAGTTGCATGGCAATATATCTTGGAATGGCTTTGGAAATACCATAATAGGTAGGTATGGTGGCTGTTTTGAGGAAGATATAAGGAGGCTTATGTGTGATAGAGCGTATCATATCACGGGGTTTGGATGCACCGGCGAAGTTTGCACCAACTCTCAAGGTGAGAATGGGCAATGCACGGTACCGAAGAGGCTAGCAATGATGAAAGGGTGAGAGTGAGTATAATCCATGGACTCAACATTAGTCATAAAGAACTCAGATACTTATTGCAAAAATCTACAAGTCATCAAAACCAAGCACTACGCATATGCTCCTAGGGGGATAGATTGGTAGGAAAAGACCATCGCTCGTCCCCGACCGCCACTCATAAGGAAAGCAATCAAAGAACACCCCATGCTTCAAATTTGTCACACAATGTTTACCATACGTGCATGCTACGGGACTTGCCAACTTCAACACAAGTATTCATCAATTTCACAATTACTCAACTAGCACACCTATAATATTACCACCTTTATATCTCAAAACAACTATCAAGCATCCAACTTCTCTTAGCATTTAAAATTTATAACCAAAGTGAATTACCATGCTGTTCTAAAGGACTCCCAAAATGATATAAGTGAATCATGAGAGATCAATTATTTCTATAAAATAGAACCATTGTCGTGCTCTAAAAGATATAAACGAAGTACTAGAGCAAAAATTATCCAACTCAAAAGATATAAGTGAAGCACATAGAGTATTCTAATAAATTCCAATTCATGTGTGTCTCTCCCAAAAGGTGTGTACAGAAAGGATGATTGTGGTAAACTAAAAAGCAAAGACTCAAATCATACAAGACGCTCCAAGCAAAACACATATCATGTGGCGAATAAAAATATAGCTCCAAGTAAAGTTACTGATGGACGAAGATGAAAGAGGGGATGCCTTACGGGGCATCCCCAAGCTTAGGCTTTTGGTTGTCCTTGGATTTTAGCTTGGGGTGCCTTGGGAATCCCCAAGCTTAGGCTCTTGCCACTCCTTGTTCCATAATCCATCAAATCTTTACCCAAAACTTGAAAACTTCACAACACAAAACTTAAAAGAAAATCTCGTGAGCTCTGTTAGTAAAAGAAAACAAACCACCACTTCAAGGTACTGTAATGAACTCATTCTTTATTTATATTTTTGTTAGACCTACTGTATTCCAACTTTTATATGGTTCATAAACTCTATTACTAGCCATAGATTCATCAAAATAAGCAAACAACACACGAAAAACAGAATCTGTCAAAAAGAGAACAGTCTGTAGTAATCTATAGGTTTTGAAAACTTCTGGAACCCCAAATATTCTAAAATAAATTGCTGGACATGAGGAATTTATCTATTAATCATCTGCAAAAAGAATTAACTAAATAGCACTCTCCAGGAGAAATGGCAGCAAATCTCGTGAGTGCTAAAGTTTCTGTTTTTTACAGCAAGATCGCAAAGACTTTCCCTGAGTCTTCCCAAAGGTTCTACTTGGCACAAACACTAATTAAAAGCATAAAACCACATCTAAACAGAAGCTAGATGAATTATTTATTACTAAACAGAATCAAAAATCAAGAAACAAAAATAAAATTGGGTTGCCTCCCAACAAGCGCTACCGTTTAACGCCCCTAGCTAGGCATCGATAATTTTAATGATGCTCACATGAAAGACAAGACTTGATCCACAAAGAAAGCATCATGAAACACGTGAAAAACACATCTAAGTCTAACATACTTCCTATGCATGGGCATCTTATAAGGAAACAAATTATCATAGTAAGCAAAAACTAGCATGTGCAAGGAAGCGGAAAGAAACAATTGCAATCTCAACATAACGAGAGGTAATTTACTAACATGAAAATTTCTACAATCATATTTTCCTCTCTCATAATAATTTCATTTGGGATCATAAGCAAATTCAACAAAATAGCTATCACATAAAATATTTTCAACACGATCCACATGCATGCAAAGTTGACACTCTTCCAAAATAGTGGGATTAACATTAACTAAAGTCATGACCTCTCCAAACCCACTTTTATCAAAAATTTCATAAGATTGAACATTCTCCAAATATGTGGGATCTAAAGTTGACACTCTTCCAAACCCACTTTCAATAATATTTCAAACACTATTATCAATCTCATATTCATTATGGGGCTTAAATAAATTTTCAAGATCAAAAGAAGAATCACCCCAATCATGATCATTGCAACAAATAGTAGTTATAGCAAAACTAGCATCCCCAAGCTTAGGGTTTTGCATATTATTAGCACAATTGACGTTAATAGAATTTATAATAACATCATTGCAATCATGATTTTCATCGAAGGAACCATGAAGTATGGGTGCAATAGCAACGATCTCATGTTTAACATAAGGAACTATAGCAAATTTATATTCATAAATATTGGCATCATGGCCACAAGAATAGCAAGCATCATGTTCATCAAGGGATATTTCAATCAAATCATTGGAATCATAATTATCTATATATTCATGCATATCATTATTTTCTTCCAAATCAACGGTCATTTTTTCAAGAAATTCTTTGACATAGACATTATGAGCATAGTTTTCATTGCAATATTTAAGTGTGTCAAGATTTTCAGATATGTAGAGAGTAATATCATACTTTTCAATCAAAGAAGCAACTTCATAAGCACCCTTAAAAGCAACAAATTCTTCAATTTGTTCAATATCATAGTAACTATAAGCACCCTTTGCATAAGAAGATAAGATTTCATTATCATTAAACTCACATAGGTAGGGGAGGTGTTTTTTAGGGTTCTTAGAGCAACAAGTAAAATCACAAATTTCACAAAGATTCCAAGCATAACACAACAATCTGTTTATTTGATCCCATAAGAGTTTCCCTTTTTCAGACAAATGGTGACGCACAAAATGAGCATGCTCATCTAGATATTTCCCGTCAACTAGGCTAGTTGGGGTTTCAGCACGAGCGCATAAGGATCGAAGATGATCCAAGTAGAACACTTTAAGTGGATCCATATCAATAGATTTTTAGCAAGCAAATAGAAGGCACATGGAAACACAAACAAATATACATATGGAAAGAAGGCGAACGGAAAAGAGGGCGAATAAAACTGCAAGGGTGAAGTGGGGGAGAGAAAACGAGAGGCAAATGGAAAATAATGTAATGTGAGGGATAAGAGTTTATGATGGGTACTTGATATGTCTTGACATGTGCGTAGACTCCCTGGCAACGGCGCCAGAAATCCTTTTTGCTACCTCTTGAGCACTGCGTTGGTTTTCCCTTGAAGAGGAAAGGGTGATGCAGCAAAGTAGCGAAAGTATTTCCCTCAGTTTTTGAGAACCAAGGTATCAATCCAGTAGGAGGCCACATGCAAGTCCCTCGTACCTACACAAACAAATAAGAACCTCACAACCAACATGATAAAGGGGTTCTCAATCCCTTCTCGGTCACTTACGAGAGTGAGATCTGATAGAGATAATAATGATAAGATAAATATTTTTGGTATTTTTATGATATAGATTGCAAAATAAAATTGATTGGAAACTTATATGATGGAGAATAGACCCGGGGGCCATAGGTTTCACTAGTGGCTTCTCTCAAGATAGCATAAGTATTACGGTGGGTGAACGAATTACTGTCGAGTAATTGATAGAAAAGCGAATAATTATGAGAATATCTAGGCATGATCATGTACATAGGCATCACGTCCGTGACAAGTAGACCGACTCCTGCCTGCATCTACTACTATTACTCCACACATCGACCGCTATCCAGCATGCATCTAGAGTATTAAGTTCATAAGAATAGAGTAACGCCTTATGTAAGATGACATGATGTAGAGGGATAAACTCAAGCAATATGATATAAACCCCATCTTTTTATCCTCGATGGCAACAATACAATACGTGTCATTTCCCTTTCTGTCACTGGGATCGAGCACCGCAAGATTGAACCCAAAGCTAAGCACTTCTCCCATTGCAAGAAAGATCAATCTAGTAGGTCAAACCAAACTGATAATTCGAAGAGACTTGCAAAGATAACCAATCATGCATAAAACATTTCAGAGAAGAATCAAATATTGTTCATAGATAGACTTGATCATAAACCCACAATTCATCGGATCTCGACAAACACACCGCAAAAAGAGTTACATCGAATAGATCTCCAAGAAGATCGAGGAGAACTTTGTATTGAGATCCAAAGAGAGAGAAGGAGCCATCTAGCTAATAACTATGGACCCGAAGGTCTGAAGTAAACTACTCACACATCATCGGAGGGGCCATGGAGTTGATGTAGAGGCCCTTTGTGATCAATGCCCCCTCCGGCGGAGCTCCGAAAAAGGCCCCAAGATGGGATCTCTTGGGTACAGAAGGTTGCGGCGGTGGAAATAGGGTTTCATGGTGCTCCTGGATGTTTTCGGGATATGTGAACATATATAGGACAAAGAAGTAGGTCGGTTGAGCCACGAGGGGCCTACGAGGGGGAGGGCACGCCCAGGGGGGTAGGTGCGCCCCTGCCTCATGGACACCTCGTTCATTTCTTGACTTCCACTCCAAGTCCTCTAGATCACGTTTGTTCCAAAAATCATGCTCCCGAAGGTTCCATTCCATTTGGACTTCGTTTGATATTCCTTTTCTGCGAAACACTGAAATAGGAAAAAAAATAGCAATTTGCACTGGGCCTTGGGTTAATAGGTTAGTCCCAAAAATAATATAAAAGTGTAAAACAAAGCCCATTAACATCCAAAACAGATAATATAATAGCATGGAACAATCAAAAATTATAGATACCTTGGAGACGTATCAGCAGCGGCATGGGGTGGATGTGATGGCGCAGGCTGCGACGGCAGAAGAAGAGGCGGGGAGTAGCAGCAGCGGCAGCACGGGGTTGGCCGGGCGAGGGCTTGGGCAAGCGTTGTCGAGCGCCGATGGCGGCTAGCGGCGCAGCAGCAGCACACAACAGCGGCGAGGGCAGAGCGCCGCGGCAGCTAGTGCGAGCGGGGAGGCGTGGGCGCGCCAGCGGGTGCGAGGCACGGGCACGGTCAACTGGTGATGGCAAGCAGCGGCGCTTGCGTACAGCAGCGGCAAGCAGTAGAAGCAGTAGAGGGCAACACGGTAGGCAGCGACAGGAGCAATAGCTACAGCTAAACGGAAGCAGTGGCGATGTACGGGTAGGCGGGCATGGAAGGCCAGGGGCGCAGGGATTGAAGGAGCAGTAGCAGCCAGCGCGGGCAGCGGGCGCCATGGGCCAGCAGGTAGGGCTAGGCGGAGTGCCACGACGGGCATAGCCAGGTTGGTGAGAGGTGCAGTGAGCACGGTGAGCACATGTGCTCTCCAGAGCTGCAGCTAGGGTGGGACGGCGGCTTACGTTGATGGATTGAAGGGGGAGAACCAGGGGTGGGGAGAGGAGCTCACCACAAGTCTGTTGGCGTGCTCAGCAAGGGTCAGGGCGGATTGGAGCGACGGCAACGACGGCGGTGTTCGCGGTGAAGACCTCGGCGATGGCGAGCGTACGAACCGCCCCGGCTCGATTCGTCACTCTGGATGGCTGGAGTGGTCCCTGACGATTCTCCTAGACATGGAGTTGGACGAGGGGAAGCTTGGTGGGCGCGAGGATGACGGAGGCTATGGCGGCTGCGTACTCATGCGTGAAGAACACGAGAGAGGGAGGAGCGAACGTGGGGAGGGGCGATGACGAGGCCGAGGGGTCGCAGGCGCATCCTTATCCCCTGTGCGCCGACGCCGGCGAGGAGGTCGGGCGGCGACCGCGCCCCTGTAGCGGCACGGTCGGCCAAACAGGGAGACGACCAGTGGGATGGGGGAGTGGGTTGGTTCGGCTCGGGTGGGCCGAGGCCCAGAGGGAGCAGGGGCCTCTTACAATTTTTTTGTTCTTTTGCTTATAATGTTTTCTTTTCCTTTTATGTTTTATATTTATATTTTTTACTGTATTTTATTTTACTTTTAGTTTTATAGAATACAACAATAGCCCATAAATTGGTATTAACAATTAAGCCACTTCTACAAATAATTTGGCACTTTAATAAAAACATGTTTATATTGGTTTACTATTTATATGCATTTAATAATTGTTTTCGTCTACTGTTTTATTTATTTATGGGCATTTAAACCTTTTTATAAAAAGATGATTTCTCCACCTATATTACTTATGATTTATTTTCCACACCCAGAACATTTTAGTTTGAATGCTTGAAATCTTTTATCATTTGACTTTAATTCAAATTTGAATTTGAATCGTTTCAAACTAACATGAGATTAGCAACAGTAACCAAGGTGACATGGCATCATTAGTGTGGAATTATTGTAGTTTAATTATCCAGGCGTCACAAATCAACATGTACACATTTGTTCCTTTGCGCCACCTTTCCTTCGCTTCGATGGAGCACCATCTGCTTATCCATGTCTCTGTGATATGAAGGCAGCCAAGTGCTAAAGCCACTGTGGAAAGCGGTAGTACCGCTTCCTCCAGCCATGATGCTGATGCACGCGGAAGTAGGCGCGGATGTAATTTTTTTACATCCGCCCTTACGCGGTAGTACCACGACGGATGTCCGGTACTACCATGTCGGACTTTTGCATAGTTCCAACCTCAGTGGAAGTTGTTACGGAAGTAATTTATTACTTCTGTGCATTTCCAGTGCCAGTTGAATCCTGCCTTATCGTAGTACCGTAGGGGCGCGCGGTAGTACCACTCCGGCGGTTCTACCGCTCGTTGCCATGTGCAATATGCCCTCATCTAGTCACTACCACACAAGCGGTAGTACCGCACCCTGCGGCGGCAGTACTGCAACCCTCTGCGGTAGTACCGTGGCCCTGTGCGGTAGTGGCACGTCGTGCAGGCTGAGAGAGGGGATAACGGTTGGATCTTTTCCCCCGCTATATAAAGGGAGTCTTCTTCCCCAAGAAGACCACCTTTTCCCTCCCTAAGCTCCATTGTTGCTCAAACCTCCATTTTTGCCCGATCTCTCTCCCTAGCCAATCAAACTTGTTGATTTTCTAGGGATTGGTTGAGAAGGCCCCGATCTACACTCCCACCAAGAGAAATTTGATTCCCCCCACTAATCCCTCACAGATCTTGTTACTCTTGGGTGTTTGAGCACCGTAGACGGTTGAGGTCACCTCGGAGCCATATTCCATTGTGGTGAAGCTTCATGGTGTCGTTGGGAGCCTCCAATTAAGTTGTGGAGACAGCCCCGACCTTGTTTGTAAAGGTTCGGTCGCCGCCTTCAAGGGCACCAATAGTGGAATCACGGCATCTCGCATTGTGTGAGGGCGTGAGGAGAATACATTGGCCCTAGTGGCTTCTTGGGGAGCATTGTGTCTCCACACCGCTCTAACGGAGACGTACTTCCTCTCGAAGGGAAGGAACTCCGGTAACACATCCTCATCTTCACCGGCTCCACTCTTGGTTATCTCTTACCTTTACTTATGCAATCTTATATTGTGTTGTATCCCTTGATTGCTTGTGTGCTTGTTGTTGTTGCATCATATAGGTTGCTCACCTAGTTGCACATCTAGACAATCTATTTTGATGCTAAGTTTAATTTGGTCAAGAAAAGCTAAAAATTGTTAGTTGCCTATTCACCCCCTCTAGTCAACCATATCGATCCTTTCAAAAGATTATATGATGGTTGAGTATGTGGACTTGCCAAAAGGCTCCGATACGAGACCCTTCCTGAAAATATGATGAATTGTAGTTGCATAGTTGACTAAGAACATAGTTTGTTGGTTTTGAATAGATTTATGCTTTTACTTTGATATTGTGATGAATTGTTACTTGTTCATGAGAAGTTATATGATAAATTTATGTAACAAAGTTTTATAATAAAGTTTGATGCTTTTATAATAATAACGGTGATGCTACTATGTCTGTATTTTGTTGTTATCGACACCTCCCTCTCTAAGCATGTGGGCATTTTTTCGATATCGGTTTTTTGCTTGAGGACAAGCAAGGTCTAAGCTTGGGGAGTTGATACGTCAATTTTGCATCATGTTTTCCTACTGTTATTTGTAATGTTTTTATGCATAACAATGCTTTATGGAGTAACTCTAATGCATTTTCTCTCATAATATGCAAGGTTTACACAAAGAGGGAGAATACTGACAGCTGGAATTCTGGACCTGAAAAAGCTATGGTAGGACACCTATTTTGCACGTCTCCAAATGAACTGAAAATTTATAGAGAATTATTTTGGAATATATAAAAAATACTAGAGCAAATAACTACCGGATGGGGGACACCTAGTGACCACAAGACACCAGGGCGCACCAAGCCCCCCAGGCGCACCCTGGTGGGTTGTGGCCAACCCGGGCCACCTCCGGTGCCTACCTTCTGGTATATAGGTCATTTTGACCTAGAAAAAATAAGGAGAGGACTTTCGGGATGGAGCGCCGCCGTCTCGAGGCGGAACTTGGGCAGGAGCCCTTTTGCCCTCCGGCGGAGCGATTCCGCTGGGGGAACTTCCCTCCCGGAGGGAGAAATCGAAGCCATTGTCATCACCAACAACCCTCTCATCATTGGGAGGCCAATCTCCATCAACATCTTAAAGAACACCATCTCCCCTCAAATCCTAGTTCATCTCTTGTGTTCAATCTTTGTACCAGAGCCTCATATTGGTACCTATGGGTGACTAGTAGTGTTGATTACATCTTGTAGTTGATTACTATATGGTTTATTTGGTGGAAGATTATATGTTCAGATCCATTATGCTATTTAATACCCCTCTGATCTTCAGTATGATTATCATTTACGATTGGTTACTTTTGTTCTTTAGGTCATGGGAGAAGTCATGTTGCAAGTAACCATGTGAACTTGATATGTGTTCGATATTTTGATGATATGTATGTTATGATTCCCTTAGCGGTGTCATGTGAACGTCGACTACATGAGACTTCACCATATTTGAGCCTAAGGGAATGCATTGTGGAGTAGTTATTAGATGATGGGTTGCTAGAGTGACAAAAGCTTAAACCCTAGTTTATGCGCTACTTCACAAGGGACTGATTTGGATCCAAATGTTTAATGCTATGGTTAGATTTTATCTTAATACTTTTCTCGTAGTTGCGGATGCTTGCGAGGGGGTTAATCATAAGTGGGAGGTTTGTTCAAGTAAGAACAACACCCAAGCACCGGTTCACCCACATATCAAATTATCAAAGTAGCGAACACGAATCAAACCAACATGATGAAAGTGACTAGATTAAATTCCCGTGTGCCCTCAAGAACACATTTCTTATTATAAGAGATTGTTTTGGCCTGTCCTTTGCCACAAAAGGATTGGGCTACCTTGCTGCACTTTATTTACCATTATCGTTACTTGTCCGTTATAAATTATCTTGCTATCAAACTACCTATTACCGACTATTTCAGTGCTTGCAGAAAATACCTTGCTGAAACTAGTTGTCATTTACTTCTGCTCCTCGTTGGGTTCGACACTCTTACTTATCGAAAGGACTATGATTGATCCTCTATACTTCTGGGTCATCAGTGAGTTAATAAATGCCAAGCTGCAATCCCAAATACTTGCATGGAAATTGTCTTAGTTTGTATGATCCACTATTTAAATAGCGTGATAATGATCATGAGCAGGGTTAGTTGTGTTGTGTTGTTCACTAGACCATGATGGCGCGCGTTGCCACACCCGTAAAAAATTTCAATGGCATGATAGGAACATTTGTAAGTATAGAGGCACTACTGCAGGATGCTGGTAACACGACACTATGATCAGAGACCCTTCGAGAAACTGTGTGCGATGCAATAATCGCAAACGGTGGTGTATGAAAACCGTCAAAAAAGGTGAAAACATTTGCGATGGAGGATGCATCAAACACGGTTCAGATTTTAGTTGTGTGTGCGATGAAGGGCATACGGTTCAGGTCAATTAACTGTTTGTGATGAGGAGGAACAAAAGAAACGGGCATCCAGATGAAGGTGTGTGCGATACACAGCATACGGTTCACTCGGATGAACTATTTGTGATTAGGCAACACAAAAGAAACGGGCAGCCAGATGAAGGTGTGTGCGATATACAGCATACGGTTCACTTGGATGAACTGTTTGTGATTAGGCAACACAAAAGAAATGGTCAGCCAGATCAAGGTGTGTGCGATATACGGCATGCGGTTCACTCAGATGAATTGTTCGCGTTGACACAAGAGAACAACAATGGTTCAACTTAACAAGACGTGTTTGTTGTGCGATGGGATTGCATGCGGTTCACTCGGCCCTTGTCATCAGTGTGTGACCTCTGTGGCAACTGTTCGCTCCCCAGGCGCCTCTTTGTGTACCGTGGAAACCGTCCATCGACTCTTCGCCTTTCCCTCTCGATTTGGAACTGTTGTCGCACGCTAGATCTTCCTCCCTCCTCCATTTTCCTTCACCCTTCCTTCTGCCATTGTTTGATCGTCTTCTCCATGGAGGGAACAAGCCGGAAACGACCCCTTTATTCTTGCCCCGATCTAAATGATAATGCGGTGGAGGAACTCATTAATCGGTGCGACGTCATCACCTCGGCTAGCATGGCAGGTTCGTTCAAGACCATTCTCGACTCAACTAATAACATCATTACAAGGAACCCAAGGGTCCAGGAGCGGTTTGATCTCCCCTATCTTCTTTGTCGTGACCCTGCTGACTGGCGCGGGGACAAGGGAAGCCTCGCCTTGTGTAAGTTGATGCCGCTTGATAATGATACATATGATGTTAAGATGCCATCGCTTGAGGGCAAGGCTTGGGCAGGCGCAAATGGAGATTGGGTTGTTTATATTGGGTACAACTGCGAGTAGGAACTTGTGAATATGTACACTCGTCACCTAGTTCCCCTTCGAAAAATCTCAGACGACTGCCCAGAGGTTGAGTACACCAGTATTCTACGTGAGTTCAAATACGATCATGGTGACTGTCATCTAAGGAAGATAGCAATTTGTCAAGTTCCCAATCGCTCTTGGGGTTATAGGAATGCGTATGTTGTCGCTATGTTCGACAAGCTTGTTGTTGTCCTTCATGGTTCGACTCAATGGATATTGCTCAAAAATCAGGTTCTATACATGGATGAGTATTATGATGCAATTCAATACGAGGGTCTTGTGTTTGCTACCACAACTCGTGGCACAGTTTTCACATGGAATCCTCATGATTTCGGTACGTTTGTCTTCCACTGTAATTATAATTGTTTCATCCACATGCATGCGGGTTAGCTAGTTTCCCTTTACTAATTAACCTTCTTGTGTTTCCAAGGTCCTGTGAACATTCCACCACCTATACTTGAAAAATTTATTCACGAGCATGAGGACGAGCAGGACCCATATACTCAGTGGCGCCTGGCAACTTATTCCGATGGATCACCTCTTCTTGTCTGTATACGGGGCACTGCTGATGTTACTAAGGAAGCAGGTGTTGTCTCGTATGGTCGCACTTGCAGGGTATTCGGGATGGATACTAGTGTACTAGTGCCAACACCTTCTCCCTGGTTCAGTATTGAAAGTCTTGGAGGAAACTCGCTCTTCCTTGGACAAAACTATCCAGTGATGGTGGAAGGCGGTCCAGCTGCTGTTGACACAACGTTACTACCATTTATGAGAAGCAATTGTATCTATACCTCGGACATTACTATGCTTCCCTACAGTCCCAATATGGGTCCTGACATAGGCCGCTTCAGCCTCGATGATCAGTCCCGCGTTGGTCTCGAGATTGACAGTAGTTAGCCCTTCCTAGAGAATCACTTCTGGTTCAAAGCAAGTGTTTCCAACGCCGACGAGTGGTTGAGCTGAAGTTCATTTCATTGCTTTGTTATTTGTTGTGTGAGAAAAACTTTACTAGAATGTTTTGTTGGAAATGATCTACAATCCAACGCGTATCCTCGTTGTCGTTGTGGGTTGATGACTTGTTGTATGTAATCAATGGTACATTTGCATATGCGTCCATCAACTCACGCCTGCTAGTGGTGTCCATATGAATAGTGCTAGTGATTTTAGTTGCAAAAATTATATAGTGCTAGTGATTTGTAGCTGCATATTTTGACAAATCGCAGTGTTACAAGGTTGACAAATGGCAATGTTACTAGATAAACAAATGTCAATCTTTCCAGTTTGAGAAATGGCAACATACCCAAAATGACAGATATGCAAATATTACCCAATTGTTTGTACGTGGTTGCACACGGGTCATGCAAAACAACCGTTTGCGTTGAAGGGATGCAGAAATCCTACTCGGCACATTTTCCCTTGGCTTCATGGGGAAGCTGTCGGTTTGCATACGGGTGTTCTAACTAAAACATTTGCGATGAGTGTTTTATATTTAAAAACCGTTGATGTTTTTTCAAAACAAAATCGTTTGATAAGTCTGTACATTAAGAGAGAAAAACACAAGTTCATTCAAACCATATCTTTCATTCAGTCACACTGCGAATTTATATTCATATGATCGAGAATTAGAGATACAGTATTAAACCCCCCCCCCCCAAACTATTTTCGGTGGCGGCGGAGGTGGCGTGCCGCACCATCGTTGTCGTTGTCGTCCTCCAGGACGCCATTGTTGAAGTCTTCAAGGCAGCACAAAATGTTCTTCACTTGTAAATCAAACATCATGTCATCGCGCGATCGATGGGCAGGGCGCGGGAGGATGGCAACTGGCGCCGCTGAGAGGTAGCGGTCGATGGCAGCGTCACATGCCGCTGAGGGGGGCACACGGGCACGGGCACTGGCGTGGCGGGTGCAGCCAAACACACGGGGACCGGCGCCGCGGTGGGTGGAGGGGCGCGCACGAGCGCGGCGGGTGCAGCCAAACGCACATGGGCCGGCGCCATGATGGGTGGATGGGTGCGCACGGGCATGTGCATGGGCACTGGCATGTACACGAGCTCACGCGGGTCCGCGGATACCTCATTGACACCCGCGGCTTCCAGCTCAGTGATAGTGCTGGGCGGCCAGCTTGTCAATGCTACGGGGATGGTCGCTGGCACGGGCGCGGGGATGGGAGCTGGGACGGGAGCGGGGGCAGCAACCGCCGCGGCCAGCTCGTTCTGGGCCATGTCCATGAGGCCCCATTCCTCCTTATTTTATATCTCCTCCATCTCGGAGTCGACTTCACCAAACTTGAAGACTAGTGGCAAATGATCATTCTGCGCCATGGCATTGGTTGAGGTATGTGGGAGGGAGGGGAATGGGAGGCAAATAGTAAGGCCGCCCGTATTAAACAGCGGCTCGGGCACCATTAATGGAGAGGAAGGCGGGCAGCCATGGAATTCAAAGGGCTCGCTTCCCAGTGAGCCTGCGCAGCGTACAGCTCGCACGCTTCCTGGTGAGCCTGCGCATTGGAGGACAACTTGCACGCCTCTTGGTCAGCCTACGCACCGGACTGCGCTTGCACGCCTCCCGTTTAGTCAAGGTCAAGCAGTTCTGCACGGCACCTCCTACAGCCATTAAAACTAAGACACGTGGCGTCACGTGAATAGTTAACAGAACGCACACGGTTTGAATTATACAAACGTTTGAGATATTAAAGTGGCAGCTATTTTTTCAAAATGCCTTTGTTGGCTATCATTATTCAAGTGCGCCTTCTCTCAAAATGGACAAGAAAAATACCACATCATGTCGGGTACCTTTCCATGATAGCATGCCAAGTTTCATGAATTCCAGACGAGTTTTGGATTTACTAGACTTTAAAAACCAGGCATCTCAATGTTTTGTCGGCAATCAACGGTGCCCTAGTGTTTGAAATTCATTCCCATTTCTTGCATGGGACCTAAGCATGCACCCAAGGACACAGATTTGATTTTTCAACCAATTTATATGCACTGGAGCATGTGCATGTAGTTCAAATTTGAATTATGCACATAAATGCATTGAAAACTCAGTTAATGCATAAAAATGTCCAAAAGAACCCCAAAAATCACAAAAAATGACACAACACTCCTGTTGTTCTATGTTGACATGAGAAATTTTTTGGAAGCAATAAGAGGCAGTGGATATTGTTTCGCCCCCAAAGGTGGGACGTTCCCTACCGAAACCATGATGCTTGTTGTGAGAAGCTCTGGTTTGTGAGAAGCATATACCCAAACCTGCCCCAGACGGGACAAAAATTTTACCACGGCATGTTGATGCCGCTCCATGAAAGCATGCCAAGTTTCATGAATTTCAGACGAGTTTTGGATTTACTGGAATTTAAAAATGAGGCATCTCAATGTTTTGCCGGCAATCAACGGTGCCCTGGCGTTTGAAATTCATTCCCATTTCTTGCATGGGACCTAAGCATGCACCCAAGGACACAGATTTGACTTTTAAACCAATTTATATGCACTAGAGCATGTGCATGTAGTTCAAATTTGAATTATGCACATAAATGCATTGAAAACTCAGTTAATGCATAAAAATGTCCAAACGAACCCCGAAAAATCCCAAAAATTGACACAACACTTCTGTTGTTCTATGTTGACACGAGAAATTTTTTCAAAGCAATAAGAGGCAATGGATATCGTTTCGTCCCCAAAGGTGGGACGTTCCCTACCGAAACCATCATGCGTGTTGTGAGAAGCTCTAGTTTGTGAGAAGCATATACCTGAACCTGCCCCAAATGGGACAAATTTTTTAACACGACATGTTGATGCCGCTCCATGATAGCATGCCAAGTTTCATGAATTTCAGACGCGTTTTGGATTTGCTAGAATTTAAAAATGAGGCATCTCAATTTTTTGCCGACAATCAAGGGTGCCCCGGTGTTTGAAATTCATTCCCATTTCTTGCATGGGACCTAAGCATGCACCCAAGGACACATATTTGATTATTCAACCAATTTATATGCACTGGAGCATGTGCATGTAGTTCAAATTTGAATTATGCACATAAATGCATTGAAAACTCAGTTAATGCATAAAAATGTCCAAATGAACAACACTCCTGTTGTTCTATGTTAACACGAGAAAATTTTTGAAAGCAATAAGAGATAACGGATATCGTCCCGTCACCAAAGGTGGCACGTTCCCTATCGAAACCATCATGCATGTTGTGAGAAGCTCTGGTTTGTGAAAAGTTTATACCCGAACCTGCCCCAAATGGGACAAAATTTTCACCACGGCATGTTTGTGCCGCTCCATGATAGCATGCCAAGTTTCATGAATTTCAGAAGAATTTTGGATTTACTAGAATTTAAAAACCAGGCATCTCAACGTTTTGTCGGCAATCAACAGTGCCATGGTGTTTGAATTTCATTCCCATCTCTTGCATGGGACCTAGAAATTTACCCAAGGACACACATGTGATTTTCAACCAACTTTGGTGCATTTGAGCATGTGCTTGTAGTTCAAATTTGAATTATGCACATAAAATGCCTAGAAAACCCAGTTAATGTATAAAAAGGCCAAACGAACCCCGAAAAATTCCAAGATTGAACACAACACACTTGTTGTTCTATGTTGACACTAGAAATTTTTTGAAAGCAATAAGAGGCAACGGATATCGTCCCATCCCCAAAGGTGGTATGTTCCCTATCGAAACCATCGTGCTTGTTGTGAGAAGCTCTGGTTTGTGAGAAGCTTACACCCAAACCTGCCCCAAATGTGACAAAATTTTCACCGCGGCATGTTGATGCCACTCCATGATAGCATGACAAGTTTCATGAATTCAGACGAGTTTTGGATTTACTAGAATTTAAAAACCAGGTATCTCAATGTTTTGCCGGCAATCAACAGTGCCCTGGTGTTTGAAATTCACTCCCATCTCTTGCATGGGACCTGGAAATTCACCCAAGGACACACATGTGATTTTCAACCAACTTTAGTGCACTGGAGCATGTGCATGTAGTTCAAATTTGAATTATGCACATAAAATGCATAGAAAACCCAGTTAATGTATAAAAAAGGCCAAACGAACCTCAAAAAATTCATTCCCATTTCTTCCATGGGACCTAAGCATGCACTGAAGGACACAAATTTGATTTTTCAACCAATTTGTATGCACGGGAGCATTTGCATGTAGTTTAATTTTGAATTGTGCACCTGAAATGGCTAGAAAACCAGTTTAATGTATGAAATGTCCAAACGAACCCTGAATAATTCCAATTCTTTTACGACACACATACAGTTGCATGTTCACTACAGATAAAAGGTCTAGCAATTTAAACACCATCCATTCCCGTTGTGACCCCATTTTGTAATTCAAATCAAGTAGATCCCACGTAGTTTATTCTCACCAACCGTGTGAGATGTAGTACAAAATATCTTGGAGCACCGTCGGTGTATAGTACGCCTATGGCTTACGCGAGAAGGTGCGTCGGCTACAGTCCATGACCGGCGTGTCAAGCACACTAGATCGCTCCCCCAAAACTCCCGCCTCTGCATCCCTCGCAATCTCGAAAATATCTACCGCCTGGAAGGTTTTAATGCTTGATAGCACACGATTAGTATGTGCGGACCGTGTGTGATGTCTGTTACTCCCGCTCTGCTTCAGTCCCTTGATTCAGATTTTTAGTAGCCCCGGTATTTTACTCCCGCCTCTGCATCCCTCGCAATCTCAAAAATATCTGCTCACCCTTGATCCAATTTTTTAGTAGCCCAGCCTTGTTACTCCCGCCTAGTAAATTTTTCAGTTGCAGCAGTATTTCCTCAAATACAACCTTCGCTCACACAGGCACACACAACCCTCAAAACCATTGGTAGGCCGCCGCCATCGCCGGCGCCTCCATCCTCAACCTCTGCCTGTGTGCCGGGGAGCTCGAGTAGCCAATGGCCAAAAGGAGGTTTATCGCAGCCTTTTCGCCCGACGCCGGCGAGGTGGCCGCCGAGGTGTCCCTATCGTCCTCCACGGGCCCGATCCGCAGCCGCCGGTCCCCCGATCCGCCCGCCGCCCCACCCCTATGCCGGTTCGAGGACTTCCCCATCCTCCCCCGGACCCGGCAGCCGACGAAGTCCTACCTCGGGGTCCGGCAGCGGCGGTGGGGGACGTGGGTCGCCGAGATTACAGATCGAGAGACCCACACCCGCCGGTGACTCGGTAGCTTCCACACGCCCGAGCTCGCGGCCATGGAGTACGACCGCTGGCAGGTCCACTACCATGGCGCGGCGGCTAGGCTCAATTTCCCCTTCGGCACATGTTTGTTCCACCTCGTTCCGCCGGAGCCAGGGGTGGTGAGCTCGGCTAAGGCGCGGGAGGACCGCGAGGCGTGGGAGCGTCTCGAGGCTGAGGCCGTCGACGAGGCCTACATGCAAGAGCTCCACCGGCAGCACCTGGAGCTCGTGGAGGCGGAGTGGGCGATCTTTGCCGGCGCGGAGGGCGGCGAGGTTATCGCGCTCTCCTCCGATGACGAGATCGAAGGCGGTGAGGATGGCGGCGCGGAGGATGGCGAGGTTATCGCGCTCTCCTCTGATGATGAGGTCGAAGGCGGCGGCGATGGCGGCACGGGGGGCATCGAGGTGGGCCTCGAGGACGAGGAGATCGACGTCGATGAGTGGAGGAGTGCCTTCCCCAACGACCCCGATGACGGTACTGGCCCGGACCCGGCTCGCGACACACCGTACATGACGAGGAAGGATTGGCTCGACCTCTACTTCGACCAAAAGTAGTTTAGCTTAGTTTAAATTTATGTTTTATGTTCGGTTCTGCAAAACTATCTATGTTTATGTTTGAATGCATGCTACTTTCGGTTGAACCTGCTTTGAACTTGATCAAATTGAAGTTTACAACCTTAAGTTTAGGGGATCGACTAGAAAAGGCCAAAAATTGCTGGAGTATATATATACCCACTAAGGGTTTTAGTCCTTTAACTTTTTAAGGATCGCCTAGAGATGTCCTTATGACTTGTTTATTTCAGTTCTTCACAATGTGATGCTTTGTATGTGCAACTATTTGCCGTGTAGTTCAATTTCATCAATAACAGTTCCAACAATACCACTATGAATTACGATATTTGGTTGTTGTTAAGGATATTGCAGTTAACATGCCTTTTCATTTTTCAATTGTTGTTTAGCAACATGCATTGTATTGAATGACTAAATATGCAATCCCAGGCTACGTAGCAACAAGGAAGGGTGTTACCTTAATGTTCTGACGATGTCTAGATATACATGTAATAAAATCTTATATAATTGGATGGATGGGGTGTTGTACTACATAATTTTTCAATTGTTGTTTAGCTTCTAATATTAACTTGGTGCTTTTAGGTACATATATCATTGCCAAAGATCCACAATTTGACCCTTTCTGCGTATGGGCAATGAGATATTCATGAACCAGCATCAAGTGAGGAAACTGATAAAGATTGTTACTAAAATGGGTCAAAAGATGTCAATCGAACTATTTGTTTACACTTTATGCAAGACAATAGTGAACTGCAGGATGGTAAGTAAGAACCCTGTAGCCTTCTTTTTACTTCCCATAATGAGTTGTGTTAGATGACAATATCTGAATATTTTTTTTCTTTTGCAGTGGATCCTGAAGCAGTTTACTCAAGATTACCTCTCAAACTACATGATTGGCGGCCGGCCACAAGGGGTTGGACTAGAGTCCTGCATGCCTTCTGCATCCAGGAGAGCACAATAGAGCCATTCCGCTTCACCTTGTTCAGCAACTAGAATGTATGTCGCCTCTTTATTTACCATCTATAATAGTACAAGTATAGAACCTTGGTACATCATTCTTTATTTGGTGCTTCTGTAATTCTTAAACATATGTACCTGTGAATCGAATAATGCATTGGTTGTTTGAACCTGATGGATATGAATAAAGCTATAGCCTACTTTCAATTTTAAATTAGGTACAATTTTAAATAGCAGCAATTAAATTAGGGAAAAATTACATTGTGCAGGTCATTATGGCACAGACGGTTGGCAAAACAAATACGTTTGCGATATACACCATAATCCGAGATGGTTCACAGAGAGGAAACGTGTGCAAGCACGTACACAGTTGCCGTTTGCAAAGCATGTGTGATGTCAGACACTATCACATACGGTGCGTGAAAACTAAATGTGTGTGATTGTCTACCTATTGTACACGGTTTATAATCACGAACTATTTGTGATTTGCCAGGCATCGTAAATCTTCCGTGCCTGAAATCTGCCTAGAATCTGCCTGGAAAGCTCCTGTGCCTAGAATCTGCCTGGTTTTAGGTAAAACCACAAAACTCCGACTGCGATGGCAATGCGAGCACAAAAGAGTAGAAAGGATGAAGCATTTGGGATATTCGAGATATCAGAAACGGTTATATAGGGACAACTGTATGCATCAAGGCTCCCTATCCCCGACGGTTTCTGGGTCGTGTGGGAATGACCCCCCTATCGCCCACACTCACTTGGCGACGGTTCCAAATGTCGTCATGGAAAGGGGTTAAAAACCGTTTGTTTAGGACTGACGCGTATCAGTGAGGCCCAAAACATGCGAGATAAGTTTGTAAAGATGATATGTGTACTAGAGATTAACAGAAGAGGCAAATTCTAGTCATTGATAGTAAAGGAGTGTAGAGTCGTAACAGCATAGCACCACTGCTCTACAGACAACCATACCATTCATACTTGAGAATTATTTTGATCAACTAATATTATGTGTATCAATAGAACAAGGATATATACAGAAGAAACAGTCTTTGTAAGTCAAGACCCCAACATATATTGTGTTACTCTGAAATAGGATGAAATGAACTCATAGTTCTAATTGATATGTAATGCACAATAGGCATCTAATTGATAGGTAATGCACACCGGCCATCTCATCTATAGCTGTGGGCAAATTTTTGTTGACTGTCACCCTACGGTTGGATGGACAACACTCAAATTGTAAGCAAGTTCGCACTTCATACCTCAAGGTCATGACAATTAAATATTGCATATATGGCATAATTTCTTCCATTACCTCCAATTAAAAAAATATAATAAGGTGTTTCTCAAATTAGGAAACTTGCATAACATCAGTATGTCATGGAGAGAATGGCAAGGCTTCCACCATGATGGACCATGTTGCCTTGCCCATACTTTTCAACGATACAATAATCAGTAAGCTTGTAAACCAAATGGAAATGAAAGCAAGCATAACTGGAAGATAAACTATAGAGATATACAATGGACTAAAACAAGTTACTTCATAGAAGTTTTCCCTTTCCTTCTGAAATACCAGGTACTCCAACCAGTATTAAGTAATAACACAGAAGAGAAAAATACTGAGCTGGGAGGTGTTACTTCATGAAAGTGTTGGGTAATCTTTTCATGTACACTCTTACCACACCCCTCTCTTGCCTTCCTTTTGTTGAGAGAAAGAGCTTCCCTTCTCTCTTGCCTCTTGTTGTGCCTTCCCAGAAGTTGTACTGCTCACATGAGTGGTTATACCGCTGGCCCATGGCGCTTACCCAGTCTTGTTCGAGCGGTTGTACCGCTGCTCCCGGGCAGTGGTACCGCCACCTTGCTCCTCAATGACTGCGGCGGTTGTTCCGGCCAAGTACCGCTCAACAATCGGCCATACCTCTGTTTTGATGCGGTACTTGGGCGGTGGTGGCCCGGTTGGTCCGGTTGTGCCCCGCACACCGGTACTACCGGTGCCCCGAGTGGTTCTGCCGCTTGGGACTTACCCACTCAAGCGCCCAAGGCCAGGCGGTTGCACCAATCGTGTACCGCTCGACTACCCCACTCAGGGGTAACTCCCTACTGTTTCAATGGGGTGGTTGAGCGGTGGCTGGGCGGTTGTTCCGGTAGTTCTCATAGACCGGTACTACCACCTGCTCGCCCGGTTGTACCGCCTGGTAGGGTTCTGCTGGTAAACTGTGAGGCCCGGTTGTACCGGGGCAAGGACCAGTTGTACCGCTGTAGTACAGAATTCGCAGTAACGGCTAGATTTAGGGTTTGTTATATAAGGGTGGTTCTTCCACCTACCACACCTAAATCTTACCTCTCTCACTCCACCATTAATGCCACTCAAGCTCTCTTGCCCGATCTCTCTCCCTAGCCACTCAAACTTGTTGACTTGCTAGGGATTGAAGGAGGAGACCTAGATCTACACTTCCACCAAAGGATATTTGCTTCCCCATACTTTATTGTGTGGATTTTGTTACTCTTGGGTGTTTGAGCACCCTAGATGGTTGAGGTCACCTCGAAGCCACATTCCATTGTGGTGAAGCTCCATGGTTTCGTTGGGAGCCTCCAATTCAGTTGTGGAGAGATCCCCAACCTTGTTTGTAAAGGTCCGGTCGCCGCCTTCAAGGGCACCAATAGTGGAATCATGACATCTTGCATTGTATGAGGGCGTGAGGAGAATACGGTGGCCCTAGTGGCTTCTTGGGGAGCATTGTGCCTCCACACCGCTCCAACGGAGACGTACTTCCCCTCGAAAGGAAGGAACTTCGGTAACACATCCTTGTCTTTGTCGGCTCCACTCTTGGTTATCTCGTACCTTTACTTGTGCAAGCTTATTTGTGTTATATCCCTTGCTTGCGTGTGTGCTTATTGTGTTTGCATCATATAGGTTGCTCACCTAGTTGCATATCTAGACAACCTACTTTGATGCACAGTTTAAATTAGTAAAGAAAAGTTAAAAAATTAGTTGCCTATTCACCCCCACCCCTCTAGTCAACTATATCGATCCTTTCAATTGGTATCAGAGCCTCATCTCTTTATTAAGGACTTTACCGTCCAAAGAGTATGGTTAACACCATAGACGGTGAGGAGGAGCACTCCGGTGCAAATCTGTTCTCGTCTACGGCCGATGGGGGAACCGCGGTCTCTCATTAGGAATTCAATGTGGCTTTGGACACATTGAAGACCTCCATGACGACCGAGGTTGAAAGCATGTTTAACAAATTCATAGAGGGGCTTAAATTATCCACCGCACCGATGAAAGTGGGTGATCCCCCTAACAAGGTGACGGATTCTAACTCCGACAAGGGGGAAGCTACTAGTGAAAAGGCTCCTTCTTCTAGTGATAAAATTGGCAACGGCATCTTTGCCCATGTGGAACCTCCGCTTACTTATGGTGGACCGATTCCTTCCACTCATTTAAATCATGTCGGTCCTCCCCCTAAGATTGTGAAAAATGAGGACTTTGATTCTTGGGCTTATCGCTTTAAGCGTCATTTAAACCATGTTAATACTAATCTTTGGAGAATTATTGAAGAAGGTTTCTATCCACATGACCGAAGCAACTTCACCTCTAGAGAAGCCGCAGATGATAAATTTAATGTGAATGCGCTCTTCATCATCCAAGATGCAATTCCACCCGAAGATCTTGCCCATCTCCGGCCCTTCAACGTGGCCAAGGATGCACGGCGCCAAGTTGCTTCCCTCTACAGGGGGAGCGCGAGCATTCAACGCTCCAACTATGAAGTGGTGCAAGATGAAGCCGATGAGTTTGCAATGAAAGAAGATGAAGAACCCCGCGAGCTTTATCGGATATTAACTACTCTCGCGGTCTCACTCCAAGATCATGGAAGCAAGGATACATATGACAATTGGATCAAGCGCAAATTCCTCAAGGACATGATGCCTTACCACAAGGCCATGTCCTCCGTCATTCGTCAAAGGCCGGATTTCCACACCTTATCCTCAAGCGAAGTGTTGGATGAGTTTGTGGCTATGAGTATCTTGGATAAGACCGCCGACAATGCGGTGTTACGTTCTCAAAGAGCAAAGAAGCCCAACCTTGCCTTGAAGTCCAAGGTTAGTGTGGAAGAAGAGGACGAAGAGGAGAGCAATCCCGAAGATACAAAGTATGCTTATCATGAACATATGGCTCTTGCTTCAAGGCAATTTTGGAGCAAGAAGAACACAAGGACCAACTTCAACAAGAACAACTCAAGAGGTACGAAGGTCAAGCAACGAGTGAGGACATGCTATAATTGTGGCAATGTGAGCCACTTTGTTGCGGAATATCCTTATGAGAAGATGGAAGACAATGGTGGCAAGCTCATCCGAAAAGACAAGGCCAAGTCCTTCCCCAACAAGAGCAACTTAACCAAGAAAACTCCTCCTAAGGGGTTGGTAGCACAAGAAGAGTACAATGAGAATGATGATGATGATGATGATGATGATGATGATGATGATGATGACGCTGAGGCGATTGCCATGGCCTCCGTTGCCATTGCGACAACTCCACGGGTGTCTCTCTTCGACTCACCCAATGAGAACATCGCCGCCAAGTGCCTCATGGCTAAAGCCACCAACAAGGTAACCCCCAACATCAAAACTACCATCATTAATAATCCTTCTTTGACGGATTGCATTGATGAACATGAGGGTCTAATGTGGAGGAGAATGATTTGAGTCCTTTATGAGTAAACTCAAGGGTAAATCCAAGAAGCACTTAGTTGCCCTCTTGGAACAACTTGGTGAAGCCAATGACATGATCGAGGCTCACAAAGATACCATCTCTAAGATGGAGGGGCATAGTCATGACTATGCCGATGAGATTTCGGATCTTTCCAATGCTCTTGAGGAAGAGCGCGGTCGTTGTTTGGCTCTTGAGGAGTCATACAACGATGACCATGCTAAACTAAAGAAAGATCTTGATCATGCTCTTGTTGTATCTCGTGTGCTAAACTCCGAGAAGGCCAAGCTTGGTATTGATCTTGCTAGACTCAAAGAGGAGTTTGACTTACTTGACAAGGCTCACAAGGTCTTGAAGGGTGCTCATGCTAGCCTCAAAGAGTCTCATTATCAACTCCAAGTAAGGCCAACCAAGGAGAAAGCCACTTTTCCTCATATGGTTTCAATTGATAATGCAAATGCTACTAACCCTTGTTGTGAGCATGTGCATCTTGTTGAGGAAAATGCAAAGTTGAAGGAGCAACTTGAGAAAGGCCTTGTGTCATGCATACAAGATGAGAAGAATCTCAATGACTTTTTGAGCAATCAAAAGGAAGTTGTGGCCAAGGAAGGGATTGGGTTTGCACCCAAGTCCAAGAACAAGAAGAAGAATGACAAGGCCAAACGACCTCCTCCTCTCATGCAAACTTTTGTCCAAGAGGGAGAGGGTGCCTCTAAGAAGAAGAACAACAACAATGTGAAGGGTGGTGGTGTCAAGAAGGGCAATGCCACTCCTTCCAACAACATCGGTGATTTTAACCCTTTCTATGTGTTATGTCGTGCTAGTGATGGGCATGTCTACGCTAAATTTGTTGGTTCTTCTTATGAGTACATCGAATGGTCTATTTGGGTTCCTAAGACCCTTGTCACTAACATCAAAGGACCCATTACAAAATGGGTACCTAAAACCAAGCATTGATCTCTTGTAGGTGTTTTCTTCCGGTGGGGGATCATGGTTGCTCGATAGTGGAGCCACTAATCATATGACCGGAAGCAAGGACTTGGTGGTGGACGTGCAAAATATTCCATCTATGCCCACAAACGTCGAGTGGGGTGATGCCTCGTCCTCTAAGATATTGGGGCTTGGAAAGGTTGTCATTTCTCATGATCTCACGATCAAGAAGGTCATGCTTGTTGAGTCCCTTGCATGCAATTTACTTTCCGTTCGTCAACTTGCAATCATGGGCTTTGCCACTTTCTTTGATATTGATACCGTGGCCCTCTTGTGGAGCAAGACTCTTAAAGTAGCCTTTGTTGGGCATGTCGAGAACGGTCTCTACATGACTAACTTTTCAGAGCAACCCACTAATACCGCGACATGCCTAATGGCTAAAGTTGATGTGGGATGGCTTTGGCATCGCCATTTAGCCCATGTCAATATGAGATCTTTGCAAAGTCTTCTCAAGGGGGGCCATGTCCGTGGACTAACAAATGTTAGTTTGGCCAAAGATCGTGCTTGCAGTGCTTGCATTGAAGGAAAGCTTCATGAGAAGGCTCACCCTCCCACAACTATCATTTACTCAAAGAGGCCTTTGGAGCTCCTTGCTACCTCTTGAGCACTGCGTTGGATTTCCCCGAAGAGGAGAGGATGATGCAGCAAAGTAGCGTAAGTATTTCCCTCAGTTTTTGAGAACCAAGGTATCAATCCAGTAGGAGGCTACGTGTGAGTCCCTCGTACCTACACAAAAACAATAGCTCAATGCAACCAACACGCTTAGGGGTTGTAAATCCCTTCACGGTCACTTACGAAAGTGAGATCTGATAGAGATGATAAATAATATTTTTGGTATTTTTGGTATATAGATGCAAAGTGAAAAGTAAAAGGAAACGTAAAAAGCAAATCAATAATAAAGTGATGGAGATTGATATGATGAGAAAGAGACCCCGGGGCCATAGGTTTCACTGGTGGCTTCTCTCAAGAGCATAAGTATTCTACGATGGGTGAACAAATTACTATTGAGCAATTGACAGAATTGAGCATAGTTATGAGAATATCTAGGTATGATCATGTATATAGGCATCACGTCCGAGACAAGTAGACCGACTCCTGCCTGCATCTACTACTATTACTCCACTCATCGACCGCTATCCAGCATGCATCTAGAGTATTAAGTTAAAAACAGAGTAACGCCTTAAGCAAGATGACATGATGTAGAGGGATAGTTTCATGCAATATGATAAAAACCCCGTCTTCTTATCCTCGATGGCAACAATACAATGCGTGCCTTGATGCCCCTTCTATCACTGGGAAAGGACACCGCAAGATCGAACCCAAAGCTAAGCACTTCTCCCATGGCAAGAAAAACCAATCTAGTAGGCCAAACCAAACTGATAATTCGAAGAGACTTGCAAAGATAACCAATCATACATAAAAGAATTCAGAGAAGATTCAAATATTATTCATAGATAGACTAGATCATAAACCCACAATTCATCGGTCTCAACAAACACACTGCAAAAAGAAGATTACATCGAATAGATCTCCATGAGAGAGGGGGAGAACATTGTATTGAGATCCAAAAAGAGAGAAGAAGCCATCTAGCTACTAACTATGGACCCGTAGGTCTGAAATAAACTACTCACACTTCATCGGAGGGGCTTGGATGATGATGTAGAAGCCCTCCATGATCGATTCCCCTTCCGGCGGAGCTCCGGAACAGGACCCAAGATGGGATCTCGTGGATACAGAAAGTTGTGGCAGTGGAATTAGGTTTTTGGCTCTGTATCTGATTGTTTGGGGGTACGTGGGTATATATAGGAGGAAGAAGTACGTCGGTGGAGCAACAGGGGGCCCACGAGGGTGGAGGGCGCGCCTGGGGGGGCAGGCGCGCCCCCTACCTCGTGGCCTCCTATTAATTGGCTTGACGTAGGGTCCAAGTCTCCTGAGTTGTATTCGGTGAGAAAATCATGTTCCCGAAGGTTTCATTCCGTTTGGACTCCGTTTGATATTCCTTTTCTTCGAAACCCTAAAACAGGCAAAAAACAGCAATTCTGGGCTGGGCCTCCGGTTAATAGGTTAGTCCCAAAAATAATATAAAAGTGGATAATAAAGCCCAATAATGTCCAAAACAGTAGATAATATAGCATGGAGCAATCAAAAATTATAGATACGTTGGAGACGTATCAAGCATCCCCAAGCTTAATTCCTGCTCGTCCTCGAGTAGGTAAATGATAAAAACAGAATTTTTGATGCGGAGTGCTACTTGGCATAATTTTAATGTAATTCTTCTTAATTGTGGTATGAATATTCAGATCTGAAAGATTCAAGACAAAAGTTCATATTGACATAAAAATGATAATACTTCAAGCATACTAACTAAGCAATTATGTCTTCTCAAAATAACAAGGCCAAAGAAAGTTCATCCCTACAAAATCATATGGTTTAGTCATGTTTCATTTTCGTCACACAAGAATGCTATCATAATGCACAATCCCGATGACAAGCCAAGCAATTGTTTCATACTTTAGTAATCTCAAACCTATAAACTTTCATGCAATATATGAGGGCGAGCCATGGACATAGCACTATAGGTGGAATAGAATAGAATGAGGGGGTTATGTGGAGAAGACAAAAAAGGAGGAAGTCTCACATCAATGAGGCTAATCAATGGGCTATGGAGATGCCCACCGATTGATGTTAATGCAAGGAGTAGGGATTACCATGCAACGGATGCACTAGAGCTATAAATGTATGAAAGCTCAACAAAAGAAACTAGTGGGTGTGCATCCAACTTACTTGCTCACGAAGACCTAGGGCACTTGAGGAGGCCCATTGTTGGAATATACAAACCAAGTTCTATAATGAAAAATTCCCACTAGTATATGAAAGTGATAACATGAGAGACTCTCTACTATGAAGATCATGGTGCTACTTTGAAGCACAAGTGTGGTAAAAGGATAGTAACATTGTCCCTTCTCTCCTTTTCTCTCTTTTTTTGGGCCTTCCCTTTTTTTATGGCCTTTCTCTTTTGGGGGGGGGGGCTTCTCTTTTTTTTATGGCCTTTCCTTTTTTCCTCACTTGGGACAATGCTCTAATAATGATGATCATCACACTTCTATTTATTTACAACTCAATGATTACAACTCGATACTAGAACAAAGATGACTCTATATGAATGCCTCCGGCGATGTACCGGGATATGCAATGAACCAAGAGTGACATGTATGAAAGAATTATGAACGGTGGCTTTGCCACAAATACTATGTCAACTACATGATCATGCTAAGCAATATGACAATGATGAATGTCATGATGAATGGAATGATGGAAAGTTGCATGGCAATATATCTCGGAATGGCTATGGAAATGCCATAATAGGTAGGTATGGTGGCTGTTTTGAGGAAGATATAAGGAGGTTTATGTGTGAAAGAGTGTATCATATCACGGGGTTTGGATGCACCGGCGAAGTTTGCACCAACTCTCAATGTGAGAAAGGGCAATGCACGGTACCAAAGAGGCTAGCAAGGATGGAAGGGTGAGAGTGTGTATAATCCATGGACTCAACATTAGTCATAAAGAACTCACATACTTATTGCAAAAATCTACAAGTCATCAAAAACCTCAGCACTACGTGCATGCTCCTAGGGGGATAGATTGGTAGGAAAAGACCATCGCTCGTCCCCGACCGCCACTCATAAGGAAGACAATCAAATAATACCTCATGTTTCAAATTTGCTGCATAACATTTACCATACGTGCATGCTATGGGACTTGCAAACCTCAACACAAGTATTTCTCAATTTCACAACTACTCAACTAGCACGACTTTGATATTATTACCTCCATGTCTCAAAACAATCATCAAGCATCAAACTTCTCTTAGTATTCAACACACTCATAAGAAAGTTTTATTATTAATCTTGCATACCAAGCATATTAGGATTTAAAGCAAATTACCATGCTATTAAGACTCTCAAAATAATCTAAGTGAAGCATGAGAGATCAATAGTTCTATAAAACAAATCCACCACCGTGCTCTAAAAGATATAAGTGAAGCACTAGAGCAAAATTATAAAGCTCAAAAGATATAAGTGAAGCACATAGAGTATTCTATCAAATTCCAAATCATGTATGGCTCTCTCAAAAGGTGTGTACAGCAAGGATGATTGTGGTAAACTAATAAGCAAAGACTCAAATCATAAAAGGCGCTCCAAGCAAAACACATATCATGTGGTGAATAAAAATATAGCTCCAAGTAAAGTTACCGATAGAAGTACACGAAAGAGGGGATGCCTTCTGGGGCATCCCCAAGCTTTGGCTTTTAGGTGTCCTTAGATTATCTTGGGGGTGCCATGGGCATCCCAAAGCTTAGGCTCTTGCCACTCCTTGTTCCATAATCCATCAAATCTTTACCCAAAACTTGAAAACTTCACAACACAAAACTTAAAGTAGAAAATCTCGTGAGCTCCGTTAGCGAAAGAAAACAAAAGACCACTTCAAGGTACTGTAATGAACTCATTCTTTATTATATGGGTTTTATACCTACTGTATTCCAACTTCTCTATGGTTCATAAACTATTTTACTAGCCATAGATTCATCAAAATAAGCAAACAACACACGAAAAGCAGAATCTGTCAAAAACAGAACAGTCTGTAGTAATCTGTAACTAGCGCAAGATCTGGAACCCCAAAAATTCTAAAATAAATTTCTGGACGTGAGGAATTTATCTATTAAACATATGCAAAAATAATTAACTAAATAGTACTTTCCAAATAAAAATGACAGCAGTTCTCGTGAGCGCTAAAGTTTCTGTTTTTTTACAGCAAGTTCAACAAGACTTTCCCCAAGTCTTCCCAACGGTTCTACTTGGCACAAACACTAATTAAACACAAAAAACACAACCAAAACATAGGCTAAATAATTTATTTATTACTAAACAGGATCAAAAAGCAAGGGATAAAAATAAAATTGGGTTGCCTCCCAACAAGTGCTATCGTTTAACGCCCCTAGCTAGGCATAACAAGCAAGAATAGATCTAGGTATTGCCATCTTTGGTAGGCAATCCATAAGTGGCTCTCATGATAGATTCATATGGTAATTTTATTTTCTTTCTAGGGAAGTGTTCCATGCCCTTTTTAATGGAAATTGAAATCTAATATTCGCTTCCTTCATATCAATAATTGCACCAACCGTTCTAAGGAAAGGTCTACCGAGAATAATAGGGCAAGAAGGATTGCAATCTATATTAAGAACGGTAAAATCTACGGGCACATGATTCCTATTTCCAACAATAAGAACATCATTAATTCTTCCCGTAGGTTTCTTAATAGTGGAATCCGCAAGATGCAAGTTTAGAGAGCAATCATCAAAATCACGAAAATCTAGCAAATCACACAAAGTTTTGGGAATAGTAGAGACACTAGCACCCAAATCACACAAAGCATAAAACTCATAATATTTAATTTTAATTTTAATAGTAGGTTCCCACTCATCATAAAGTTTTCTAGGGATAGAAACTTTCAACTCAAGTTTTTCTTCATAAGATTGCATCAAGGTATCAACGATATGATCGGTAAAGGCTTTATTTTGAATATAAGCATGAGGAGAATTTAGCACGGATTGCAACAAGGAAATACAATCAATTAAAGAGAAATTTTCATAATTAAATTCCTTGAAATCCAATATAGTGGGTTTAGCATCATCTAGGGTTTTATTTCTTTTAATCCCACTTTTATCAATTTCACCATCAAGATCTAAATACTCCGAATTTTTAGAACGCCTTCTAGGTAAAGGTGGATCATATTCAGTCCCATCATTATCAATATTAATATTGCAAAACAAAGATTTAATAGTGGACACATCAATAACTTTTAGATCTTCATCTTTATTTTCATAGGAATTGGAAGAACACGCTTTAATAAAGGCATATTTCATAGCACGCGTCCTAGCGGTTCTTTCCTTGCACTCATCAATGGAAATTCTCATGGCTTTGAGAGACTCATTGATATCATTCTTAGGAGGAATAGATCTAAACTTTAAAGAATCAACATCAAGAGAAATTCTATCAACGTTCCTAGCCAAATCATCAATCTTAAGCAATTTTTCTTCAATCATAGCATTAAAATTCTTTTGCGAAGAAATAAATTCTTTAATATTAGATTCAAAATCAGAGGGCATCTTATTATAATTTCCATAAGAATTGTTGTAGGAATTACCATAATTATTAGAGGGATTATTAGGATAAGGCCTAGGATTGAAATTTCCTCTATACGCGTTGTTACCAAAATTGTTCCTACCAACAAAATTCACATTCATAGATTCATTATTATTCTCAATCAAAGTAGACAAGGGCATATCATTAGGATTAGAAGAAACACTCTTATTAGCAAATAATTTTGTAAGTTCATCCATCGCATGCACCTTTTTATTAGTAGATCTTTCAGTATGCCATTGAGAATAATTAACCATAATATTATCTAGGAGTTTAGTAGCTTCTCCTAAGGTGATTTCCTTAAAAGTTCCTCCCGCGGCCAAATCCAAAAGATTTCTAGAAGCAAAATTCAATCCGGCATAAAAAATTTGTATAATCATCCACAAATTTAAACCATGAGTAGGGCAATTATGTATCATTAATTTCATTCTCTCCCAAGCTTGTGCAACATGTTCATGATCAAGTTGCTTAAAATTCATAATATCGTTTCTAAGAGAGATGATCTTAGCGGGAGGAAAATACTTAGAGATAAAAGCATCTTTGCACTTGTTCCATGAATCAATACTATTTTTAGGCAAAGATGAAAACCAAGCTTTAGCACGATCTCTAAGTGAAAAAGGAAATAGCTTCAATTTAACAATATCATTATCGACATATTTCTTCTTTTGCATGTCACACAAATCAACGAAGCTATTTAGATGGGTAGCGGCATCTTCACTAGGAAGGCCGGAGAACGGATCTTTCATGACAAGATTCAGCAAAGCAGCATTAATTTCACAAGATTCAGCATCGGTAAGAGGAGCAATCGGAGTGCTAAGGAAATCATTGTTGTTGGTCTTGGTGAAGTCACACAATTTAGTATTATCTTGAGCCATCGCGACAAACAAGCAATCCAACACACGAGCAAACAAAAGGTAAACGGGCAAAAAGAGGCAAATAGAGAAAGACAGGGAGGATAGAGAGAGAGAGAGAGGGCGAATAAAACGGCAAGGGTGAAGTGGGGGAGAGGAAAACGAGAGGCAAATGGAAAATAATGTAATGCGGAAGATAGGGATTGTGATGGGTACTTGGTATGTTGACTTTTGCGTAGACCTCCCCGGCAACGGCGCCAGAAATTCTTCTTGCTACCTCTTGAGCACTGCGTTGGATTCCGCCCAAGAGGAGAGGATGATGCAGCAAAGTAGCGTAAGTATTTCCCTCAGTTTTTGAGAACCAAGGTATCAATCTAGTAGGAGGCTACACGCGAGTCCCTCGTACCTACACAAAAACAATAGCTCAACGCAACCAACGCGCTTAGGGGTTGTCAATCCCTTCACGGTCACTTACGAAAGTGAGATCTGATAGAGATGATAAATAATATTTTTGGTATTTTTGGTATAGAGATGCAAAGTGAAAAGTAAAAGGCAAAGTAAAAAAAGCAAAGCAATAATAAAGTGATGGATATTGATATGATGAGAAAGAGACCCGGGGGCCATAGGTTTCACTAGTGGCTTCTCTCAAGAGCATAAGTATTCTTGTTGGGGATCATAGCAGAAATTTAAGGTTTTCTACGCATCACCAAGATCAATCTATGGAGTAATCTAGCAACAAGGGGAAGGGGAGTGCATCTACATACCCTTGTAGATCGCTAAGCGGAAGTGTTACTAGAATGCGGATGAGGTAGTCGTACTCGTAGTGATTCAGATCACGGTCGATTCCGATCTAAGCGCCAAACAACGGCGCCTCCGCGTTCAACACACGTGCAGCCCGGTGATGTCTCCCATGCCTTGATCCAGCAAGGAGAGAGGGAGAGGTTGGTGAAGACTCCGTCCAGCAGCATCACGACGGCGTGGTGGTGGTGGTGGAGGAGCGCGGTACTCCAGCAGGGCTTCGCCAAGCACTACGAGAGACGAGGAGGGAGAGAGGTAGGGCTGCGCCTTGGGAGAGAGAGAGACTCATGTGTTATGCAGCCCCAAAACCTCCACTATATATAGGGGCAAGGGCAAGGGGAGGCGCCTTAGGGTTTCTCCTAGGGGGGGGGGGGGCGGCGGCCAGGGCAGATGGGATCTCCCCCTTGGGTGACTTGGCCCCCAAGCCAGGAGGTGGGAACCCTAGATGGGGTGCCCCAATCCCCTTGGTCACATGGGAATAGGTGAGGGGGGCGCACAACCCCTTAGTGGGCTGGTTTGCCCCCTTCCCTTGGCCCATGAAGCCCCCCAACACTTGTCGGGGCTCCCAAAACACCTTTCGGTCATGCTGGTCATCACCCGGTACCTCCGGAACACTTCCGGACTCCAAAACCCTTCGTCCAATATATCAATCTTCACCTCTGGACCATTTCAGAACTCCTCTGACGTCCGGGATCTCATCTGGGACTCCGAACAACATTCGGTAACCACATAAATATTTTCCCTATAACCCTAGCATCATCGAACCTTAAGTGTGTAGACCCTACGGGCTCGGGAATAATGCAGACATGACCGAGACATCTCTCTAGTCAATAACCAACAGCGGGATCTGGATACCCATGTTGGCTCCCACATGTTCCATGATGATCTCATCGGATGAACCACGATGTCAAGGATTCAGTCAATCCCGTATATAATTCCCTTTGTCTACCGGTATAGTACTTGCCCGAGATTCGATCGTCGGTATCTCGATACCTTGTTCAATCTCGTTACCGGCAAGTCTCTTTACTCGTTCCGTAACACATCATCCCGTGATCAACTCCTTGGTCACATTGTGCACATTATGATGATGTCCTACCGAGTGGGCCCAGAGATACCTCTCTGTTTACACGGAGTGACAAATCCCAGTCTCGATTCGTGCCAACCCAACAGACACTTTCGGAGATACCCGTAGTGCACCTTTATAGCCACCCAGTTACGTTGTGGCGTTTGTTACACCCAAAGCATTCCTACGGTATCCGGGAGTTGCACAATCTCATGGTCTAAGGAAATGATACTTGACATTAGAAAAGCTTTAGCAGATGAACTATACGATCTTGTGCTAGGCTTAGGATTGGGTCTTGTCCATCACATCATTATCCTAATTATGTGATCCCATTATCAATGACATCCAATGTCCATGGTCAGGAAACCATGACCATCTATTGATCAACGAGCTAGTCAACTAGAGGCTTACTAGGGACATGTTGTGGTCTATGTATTCACACATGTATTATGGATTCCGGTTAATACAATTATAGCATGAACAATAGACAATTATCATGAACAAGGTAATACAATAATAACCATTTTATTATTGCCTCTAGGGCATATTTCCAACAGTCTCCCACTTGCACTAGAGTCAATAATCTAGTTCACATCACTATGTGATTGCAATGAATCCAACACCCATCGGCTTTGTTCATATCTTGCTTGTGAGAGAGGTTTATTAGTCAATGAGTCTGAACCTTTCAGATCCATGTGTGCTTTACAAATCTCTATGTCATCTTGTGATGCAGCTACCACACGCTACTTGGAGCTATTCCAAATAACTGTTCTACTATACGTATCCGGTTTACTACTTAGAGTCATCCGGATTAGTGTCAAAGTTTGCATCGACATAACCCTTTATGACGAACTCTTTTACCACCTCCATAATCGAGAAAATTCCTTAGTCCACTAGTTACTAAGGATAAGTTCGACCGCTGTCGTGTGATCCATTCCTGGATCACTCTTGTACCCGTTGACTGACTCATGGCAAGGCACACTTCAGGTGCGGTACACATCATAGCATACTGTAGAGCCTACATCTAAAGCATAGGGGACGACCTTCGTCCTTTCTCTCTCTTCTGCCGTGGTCAGGTCTTGAGTCTTACTCAATATTCACACCTTGTAACACAGCTAAGAACTCCTTCTTTGTTGATCTATTTTGAACTCCTTCAAAATCTTGTCATGGTATGTATTCATTCGAAAGTACTATTAAGCATTTTTGATCTATCCTTATAGATCTTGATGCTCAATGTTCAAGTAGCTTAATCCAGATTTTCCATTGAAAAACACTTTTCAAATAACCCAGCATGCTTTCCAGAAATTCTACATCATTTTTGATCAACAATATATTAACAACATATACTAATCAAAAATTCTATAGTGCTCCCACTCACTTCTTTGGAAATACAAGTTTCTTATAAACTTTGTATAAACCCAAAATCTTTGATCTTCTCATCAAAGTGTACATTCCAACTCCAAGATGCTTACTCCAGTCCTTAGAAAGATTGCTGGAGCTTTGCATACCTGTTAGCATCTTTCAGGATTGACAAAACTTTCTGGTTGTATCACATACAACCTTTCCTCAAGAAAAATGTCGAGGAAACAATGTTTTTACATCCTATCTGCAAGATTTCATAAATAATGCAGTAACTGCTAACATAATTCCAATAGACTCTTAGCATCGCTACGAGTGAGAAAGTCTCATCGTAGTCAACTCCTTGAACTTGTCGGAAAACATCTTAACGACAAGTCGAGCTTTCTTAATGGTGACACTTACCATCATTGTCTATCTTCCTTTTAAAATCCATCTGCACCCAACAGCCTTACGACCATCAAGTGGTTCTTTCAAAGTATATACTTTCTTTTATACATGGATCCTCTCTCGGATTTTATGGCCTCGAGCCATTCTTCGGAATCTGGGGCCACCATCACTTCTCCATAGCTCGTAGGTTCATTGTTGTCTAGCAACATGACTTCCAAGACAGGATTATGTACCACTCTGAAGTAGTATGCATCCTTGTCGACCTATGAGGTTTGGTAGTGACTTGATCCGAAGTTTCATGATCACTATCATAAGCTTCCACTTCAATTGGTGTAGGTGCCATAGGAACAACTTCCTGTTCCCTGCTACACACTAGTTGAAGTGACGGTTCAATAACCTCATCAAGTCTCCACCATCCTACCACTCAATTCTTTCGAGAGAAACTTTTCCTCGAGAAAGGACCCGTTTCTAGAAACAATCACTTTTGCTTCCGGATCTGAAATAGGAGGTATACCCAACTATTTTTGGGTATTCTATGAAGATGCATTTATCCGCTTTGGGTTCGAGCTTATCAGCCTGAAACTTTTCACATAAGCATCGCAGCCCCAAACTTTTAAGAAACGGCAGCTTAGGTTTCTCTAAACCATAGTTCATACGGTGTCGTCTCAATGGAATTGTGTGGTGCCCTATTTAAAGTGAGTGCGGTTGTCTCTAATGCCTAACCCATAAACGATGGTGGTAATAAGATAAGAGACATCATGGTATGCACCATATCCAATAGGGTGCAGTTGTGATGTTCGGACACACCATCACACTATGGTGGTCCAGGCGGTATTAGTTGTGAAACAATTTCCACAATGTCTTAATTGTGTGCCAAACTCATAACTCAGATATTCATCTCTATGATCATATCATAGACATTTTATCATCTTGTCACGATGATCTTCAACTTCACTCTGAAATTACTTAAACCTTTCAATAATTCAGACTTGTGTTTCATCAAGTAAATATACTCAGCATCTACTCAAATCATCTGTGGAGTAAGAACATAACGATATCCACTGTGTGCCTCAGCACTCATTGGACTGCACACATCAAAATGTATTACTTCCAACGAGTTGCTTCCTTGTTCCATCTTACTGAAAACAGGCCTTTCAGTCATCTTGCCCATGTGGTATGATTTGCATGTCTCAAGTGATTCAAAATCAAGTGAGTCCAAACGATCCATCTGCATGGAGTTTCTTCATGCATATCTACCAATAGACATGGTTCACATGTCTCAATCTTTTCAAAAACGAGTGAGTCCAAAGATCCATCAACATGGAGCTTCTTCATGCGTTTTATACCAACATGACTCAAATGGCAGTGCCACAAGTACATGGTACTATCATTACTATCTTATATCTTTTGGCATGAACATTTGTATCACTACGATCAAGATTCAATAAACCATTCATTTTAGGTGCAAGACCATTGAAGGTATTATTCAAATAAACAGAGTAACCATTATTCTCCTTAAATGAATAACTGTGTGGCGATAAACATAATCCAATCATGTCTATGCTCAACGCAAACACCAAATAACAATTATTTTGGTTTAACACCAATCCCGATGGTAGAGGGAGCGTGCGATGTTTGATCACATCAACCTTGGAAACACTTCCAACACATATCGTCATCTCACCTTTAGCTAGTCTCCGCAGCCTTTTATTTCGAGTTACTAACGCTTAGCAACCTAACCGGTATTTATTACCCTGGTGCTACTAGGGGTACTAGTAAAGTACACAATGATATGACGTATATCCAAAATACTTCTGTCGACCTTGCCAGCCTTCTCATCTACCAAGTATCTAGGGTAGTTCTGCTTCAGTGACCGTTCCCCTCATTATAGAAGCACTTAGTCTCGGGTTTGGTTCAACCTTGGCTTTCTTCACTAGAGCAGCAACTGATTTGCCGTCTCATGAAGTATCCCTTCTTTCCCTTGCCCTTCTTGAAACTAGTGGTTTAACCATCAACAATTGATGCTCCTACTTGATTTCTACTTTCGCGGTGTCAAACATCGCGAGTTGCTCAAGGATCATCATGTCTATCCCTGATATGTTATAGTTCATCACGAAGCTCCAATAGCTTGGTGGCAGTGACTATGGAGAACCATCACTATCTCATCTGGAAGATTAACTCCCACTTGATTCAAGCGATTGCAGTACTCAGACAATCTGAGCACATGCTCAACGATTGAGTTTTTTCTCCCTTAGTTTGCAGGCTTAAGAAACTTGTCAGAGGTCTCATACCTCTTGACGTGGGCACTAGTCTGAAATTCCAATTTCAGTCTTTGGAACATCTCATATGTTCTGTGACGTTTCAAAAATGTCTTTGGTGCCACAATTCTAAACCGTTAGTATTACTTACTGAACTATCACGTAGTCATCAAAACGTGTATGTCAGATGTTTCCCAACATCTACAGACGATGCTTGGGGTTCAACACACTGAGCGGTGCATTAAGGACATAACCCTTTTGTGCAGCAATGAGGACAATCCTCAGTTCACGGACCCAGTCCGCATAATTGCTACTGTCAACTCTCAACTAAATTTTCTCTAGGAACATATCTAAAACAGTAGAACCAAAGCGTGAGCTACGACATAATTTGCAAAGACCTTTTGACTATGTTCATGATAATTAAGTTCATCTAATCAAATTATTCAATGAACTCCCACTTAGATAGACATCCCTCTAGTCATCTAAGTGATACATGATCCGAGTCAACTAGGTTGTGTCCGATCATCACGTGAGACGGACTAGTCATCATCGATGAACATCTTCATGTTGATCGTATCCACTATACGACTCATGTTCGACCTTTCGGTCTTCCGTGTTCCGAGGCCATGTCTGTACATGCTAGGCTCGTCAAGTTAACCTAAGTGTATTGCGTGTGTAAATCTGGCTTACACCCGTTGTATGCGAATGTTAGAACCTATCACACCCGATCATCACGTGGTGCTTCGGAACAACAGACCTTAGCAACGGTGCACAGTTAGGGGGAACACTTTCTTGAAATTATTGCGAGGGATCATCTTATTTATGCTACCGTCGTTCTAAGCAAATAAGATGTAAACATGACAAACATCACATGCAAATCATAAAAGTGACATGATATGGCCAATATCATCTTGCGCCTTTGATCTCCATCTTCGAGGCGCAGCATGAACACCATCGTCACCGGCATGACACCATGATCTCCATCATCATGTCTTCATGAAGTTGCCTCGCCAACTATTACTTCTACTACTATGGCTAATGGTTAGCAATAAAGTAAAGTAATTACATGGTGTTTTCATTGACACACAGGTCATAAATAAATTAAGACAACTCGTATGGCTCCTGCCGGTTGTCATACTCATCGACATGCAAGTCGTGATTCCTATTACAAGAACATGATCAATCTCATACATCACATATATCATTCATCACATCCTTCTGGCCATATCACATCACATAGCATACCCTGCAAAAACAAGTTAAACGTCCTCTAATTGTTGTTGCATGTTTTATGTGGCTGCTATGGGTTTCTAGCAAGAATGTTTCTTACCTACGCAAAACCACAATAGTGATATGCCAATTGCTATTTACCCTTCATACGGACCCTTTTCATCGAATCCGATCCAACTAAAGTGGGAGAGACAGACACCCGCCAGCCACCTTATGCATCAAGTGCATGTCAGACGGTGGAACCTGTCTCATGTAAGTGTACGTGTAAGTTCGGTCCGGGCCGCTTCATCCCACAATGCCGCCGAATCAAGATAAGACTAGTAACGGCAAGCAAATTGAACAAATCATCGCCCACAACTACTTTGTGTTCTACTCGTGCATAGAATCTACGCATAGACCTAGCCCATGATGCCATTGTTGGGGATCATAGCAGAAATTTAAAATTTTCTACGCATCACCAAGATCAATCTATGGAGTAATCTAGCAACGAGGGGAAGGGGAGTGCATCTACATACCCTTTTAGATCGCTAAGCGGAAGCGTTACTAGAACGCGGATGAGGTAGTCGTACTCGTAGCGATTCAGATCGCGGTCGATTTCGATCTAAGCGCCAAACAACGGCGCCTCCGTGTTCAACACACGTGCAGCCGGGTGACGTCTCCCATGCCTTGATCCAGCAAGGAGAGAGGGAGAGGTTGGGGAAAACTCCGTCCAGCAGCAGCACGACGGCGTGGTGGTGGTGGTGGAGGAGCGCGGTACTCCAACAGGGCTTCGCCAAGCACTACGAGAGATGAGGAGGGAGAGAGGTAGGGATGCGCCTTGGGAGAGAGAGACTCGTGTGTTATGCAGCCCCAAAACCTCCACTATATATAGGGGCAAGGGCAAGGAGAGGCGCCCTAGGGTTTCCCCTAGGGGGGGCGGCGGCCAGGGCAGATGGGATCTCCCCCTTGGGTGACTTGGCCCCCAAGCCAGGAGGTGGGAACCCTAGATGGGGCGCCTGAAGGAAATATGCCCTAGAGGCAATAATAAAGTTATTATTTATTTCCTTATAATCATGATAAATGTTTATTATTCATGCTAGAATTGTATTAACCGGAAACATAATACATGTGTGAATACATAGACAAACAGAGTGTCACTAGTATGCCTCTACTTGACTAGCTCGTTAATCAAAGATGGTTATGTTTCCTGACCATGAACAATGAGATGTTATTTGATTAACGAGGTCACATCATTAGTAGAATGATCTGATTGACATGACCCATTCCATTAGCTTAGCACCCGATCGTTTAGTATGTTGCTATTGCTTTCTTCATGACTTATACATGTTCCTATGACTATGAGATTATGCAACTCCCGTTTACCGGAGGAACACTTTGGGTACTACCAAACGTCACAACGTAACTGGGTGATTATAAAGGAGTACTACAGGTGTCTCCAATGGTCGATGTTGGGTTGGCGTATTTCAAGATTAGGATTTGTCACTCCGATTGTCGGAGAGGTATCTCTGGGCCCTCTCGGTAATACACATCACATAAGCCTTGCAAGCATTACAACTAATATGTTAGTTGTGAGATGATGTATTACAGAACGAGTAAAGAGACTTGCCAGTAACGAGATTGAACTAGGTATTGGATACCGACGATCGAATCTCGGGCAAGTAACATACCGATGACAAAGGGAACAACGTATGTTGTTATGCGGTCTGACCGATAAAGATCTTCGTAGAATATGTAGGAGCCAATATGGGCATCCAGGTCCCGCTATTGGTTATTGACCGGAGACGTCTCGGTCATGTCTACATTGTTCTCGAACCCGTAGGGTCCGCACGCTTAAGGTTACGATGACAGTTATATTATGAGTTTATACATTTTGATGTACCGAAGGTTGTTCGGAGTCCCGGATGTGATCACGGACATGACGAGGAGTCTCGAAATGGTCGAGACGTAAAGATTGATATATTGGAAGCCTATATTTGGATATCGGAAGTGTTCCGGGTGAAATCGGGATTTTACCGGAATACCGGGAGGGTTACCGGAACCCCCCGGGAGCTATTTGGGCCATAGTGGGCCTTAGTGGAAAAGAGAAGGGGCTGCCCTAGATGGGCTGCGCGCCCCCCTTCCCCTAGTCCTATTAGGACTAGGAGAGGTGGCCGGCCCCCTCCTCCTCTTTTCCCCTCCGAGGAATCCTAGTTGGACTAGGATTGGAGGGGGAATCCTACTCCCAGAGGGAGTAGGACTCTCCTGCGCCTCCCCCCTTGGCCGGCCAGCCTCCCCTCCTCTCCTCCTTTATATACGGAGGCAGGGGCACCTCTAAACACACAAGTTGACACAAGTTGATCCACGTGATCGATTCCTTAGCCGTGTGCGGTGCCCCCTGCCACCATATTCCTCGATAATACTGTAGCGGAGTTTAGGCGAAGCCCTGCTGCTGTAGTTCATCAAGATCGTCACCACGCCGTCGTGCTGACGAAACTCTTCCCCGACACTTTGCTGGATCGGAGTCCGGGGATCGTCATCGAGCTGAACGTGTGCTCGAACTCGGAGGTGCCGTAGTTTCGGTACTTGATCGGTTGGATCGAGAAGACGTACGACTACTTCCTCTACGTCGTGTCATCGCTTCCGCAGTCGGTCTACGTTGGGTACGTAGACAATACTCTCCCCTCGTTGCTATGCATCACATGATTTTGCGTGTGCGTAGGAAATTTTTTGAAATTACTACGAAACCCAACAATGGCATCCGAGCCTAGGTTATTGATGTTGATGTTATATGCACGAGTAGAACACAAGTGAGTTGTGGACGATACAAGTCATACTACCTACCAGCATGTCATATTTTGGTTCGGCGGTATTGTTGGACGAGACGACCCAGACCAACCTTACGCGTACGCTTACGCGAGACCGGTTCCCTCGACGTGCTTTGCACAGAGATGGCTTGCGGGCGACTGTCTCTCCAACTTTAGTTGAACCAAGTATGGCTACGCCCGGTCCTTGCGAAGGTTAAAACGGAGTCTATTTGACAAACTATCGTTGTGGTTTTGATGCGTAGGTGAGATTGGTTCTTACTTAAGCCCGTAGCAGCCACGTAAAACAAGCAACACCAAAGTAGAGGACGTCTAACTTGTTTTTGCAGGGCATGTTGTGATGTGATATGGTCAAAGCATGATGCTGAATTTTATTGTATGAGATGATCATGTTTTGTAACCGAGTTATCGGCAACTGGCAGGAGCCATATGGTTGTCGCTTTATTGTATGCAATGCAATCGCGATGTAATGCTTTACTTTATTACTAAACGGTAGTGATAGTCGTGGAAGCATAAGATTGGCGAGACGACAACGATGCTACGATGGAGATCAAGGTGTCGCGCCGGTGACGATGGTGATCATGACGGTGCTTCGGAGATGGAGATCACAGGCACAAGATGATGATGGCCATATCATATCACTTATATTGATTGCATGTGATGTTTATCTTTTATGCATCTTATCTTGCTTTGATTGACGGTAGCATTATAAGATGATCTCTCACTAAATTATCAAGAAGTGTTCTCCCTGAGTATGCACCGTTGCCAAAGTTCGTCGTGCCCAGACACCACGTGATGATCGGGTGTGATAAGCTCTACGTCCATCTACAACGGGTGCAAGCCAGTTTTTGCACACGCAAAATACTCAGGTTAAACTTGACGAGCCTAGCATATACAGATATGGCCTCGGGACACGGAGACCGAAAGGTCGAGCGTGAATCATATAGTAGATATGATCAACATAGTGATGTTCACCATTGAAACTACTCCATCTCACGTGATGATCGGACATGGTTTAGTTGATATGGATCACGTGATCACTTAGATGACTAGAGAGATGTCTGTCTAAGTGGGAGTTCTTAAGTAATATGATTAATTGAACTTAAATTTATCATGAACTTAGTCCTGGTAGTATTTTGCAAATTATGTTGTAGATCAATAGCTTGCGTTGTTGCTTTCATATGTTTATTTTGATATGTTCCTAGAGAATATTGTGTTGAAAAATGTTAGTAGCAATGATGCGGATTCGATCCGTGATCTGAGGTTTATCCTCATTGCTGCACAGAAGAATTATGTCCTTAATGCACCGCTAGGTGACAGACCTATTGCAGGAGCAGATGCAGAAGTTATGAACGTCTGGCTAGCTCAATATGATGACTACTTAATAGTTTAGTGCACCATGCTTAACGGCTTAGAATCGGGACTTCAAAGACGTTTTGAACGTCATGGACCATATGAGATGTTCTAGGAATTGAAGTTAATATTTCAAGCAAATACCCGAGTTGAGAGATATGAAGTCTCCAACAAGTTCTATAGCTAAAAGATGGAGGAGAATCGCTCAACTAGTGAGCATGTGCTCAGATTGTCTGGGTACTTCAATCGCTTGAATCAAGTGGGAGTTAATCTTCCAGATAAGATAGTGATTGACAGAATTCTCTAGTCACCATCATCAAGTTAGTAGAACTTCGTGATGAACTATAGTATGCAAGGGATGATGAAAATGATTCCCGAGCTCTTCGTGATGTTGAAATCAACGAAGGTAGAAATCAAGAAAGAGCATCAAGTCTTGATGGTTGACAAGATCACTAGTTTCAAGAAAAGGGCAAAGGGAAAGAAAGGGGAACTTCAAGTAGATTGACAAGCAAGTTGTCACTCCCACGAAGAAGCCCAAAGCTGAACCAAAGCCTGAAACTGAGTGCTTACACTGCAAAGGAAATGGTCACTGGAAGCGGAACTGCCCTAAATATTTGGTGGATGGCAAAGTGAAAAAGGGTATATTTGATATACAGATGTTTGATGTGTGCTTTACTAGTGTTTATAGCAACCCCTCGGTATTTGGTACTGGTTCAGTTGCTAATATAGTAACTCGAAACGGGAGTTGCAGAATAAACAGAAACTAGTTAAGGGTGAAGTGATGATGTGTGTTGAAAGTAGTTTCAAGATTGAAATGATCATCATCGCACACTCCCTATACTTTCAGGATTAGTGTTGAACCTAAATAAGTGTTATTTGGTGTTTGCGTTGAGCATGAATATGATTTGATCATGTTTATTGCAATACGGTTATTCATTTAAGTAAGAGAATAAACTGTTGTTCTGTTTACATGAATAAAACCTTATATGGTTACACACCCAATGAAAATGGTTCATTGGATCTCGATCGTAGTGATACACATATTCATAATATTGAAACCAAAAGATGCAAAGTTAATAATGATAGTGCAACTTATTTGTGGCACTGCCGTTTGGGTCATATCGGTGTAAAGCGCATGAAGAAACTCCATAAAGATGGATTTTCGAAATCACTTGGTTATGAATCATTTGATGCTTGCGAACCGTGCCTTTTGGGCAAGATGACTAAAACTCCGTTCTTCGGAACAATGGAACGAGTTACTGACTTGTTGGAAATAATACATACTGATGTATGCAGACCAATGAGTATGAAGGCTCGTGGCAAGTATCATTATTTTCTGACCTTCACAAGATGATTTGAGCAGATATGGGTATATCTACTTGATGAAATATAAGTCTGAAATAGTTGAAAGGTTCAAAGAATTTCAGAGTGAAGTTGAAAATCATCGTAACAAGAAAATAAAGTTTCTGCGATCTGATTGTAGAGATGAATATTTGAGTTACGAGTTTGGTCTTCAATTAAAACAATGTGGAATAGTTTCACAGCTCACGCCACCTGGAACACCACAACGTTATGGTGTGTCCGAACGTCGTAACCGCACTTTATTGGATATGGTGCAATCTATGATGTCTCTTACTGATTTACCAATATTGTTTTGGGGTTATGCATTAGAGACAGCTGCATTCACGTTAAATAGGGCACCATCTAAATCCGTTGAGACGACACTATATGAACTGTGGTTTAGCAAGAAACCAAAGTTGTCGTTTCTTAAAGTTTGGGGCTGCGATGCTTATGTGAAAAAGTTTCATCCTGATAAGCTCAAACCCAAATCGGAGAAGTGCGTCTTCATAGAATACCCAAAGGAAATTGTTGGGTACACCTTCTATCACAGATCCAAAGGCAAAACATTCGTTGCTAATAATGGATCCTTTCTAGAGAAGGAGTTTCTCTCGAAAGAAGTGAGTGGGAGGAAAGTAGAACTTGATGAGGTAATTGTACCTTCTCCCTTATTGGAAAGTAGTTCATCACAGAAATCTGTTCCTGTGACTACTACACCAATTAGTGAGGAAGCTAATGATGATGATCATGTAACTTCAGATCAAGTTACTACCGAATATCGTAGCTAAACCAGAGTGAGATCCGCACCAGAGTGTTACGGTAATCCTGTTCTGGAAGTCATGTTACTAGACCATGATAAACCTACGAACTATGAGGAAGCGATGATGAGCCCAGATTCCGCGAAATGGCTTGAGGCCGTGAAATCTGAGATTGGATCCATGTATGAAAACAAAGTGTGGACTTTGGTGGAGTTGCCCGTTGATCGGCAAGCCATATTGTATAAATGGATCTTTAAGAGGAAGACGGACGTTGATAGTAGTGTTACTATCTACAAAGCTCGACTTGTCGCAGAAGAGTTTTCGACAAGTTCAAGGTGTTGACTACAAAGAGATTTTCTCAACTGTAGCGATGCTTAAGTCTGTCCGAATCATGTTAGCAATTGCCACATTTTATGAAAACTGGCAAATGGATGTCAAAACTGCATTCCTTAATGGTTTCTTAAAGAAGAGTTGTATATGATGCAACCAGAAGGTTTTGTCAATCCTAAAGGTGTTAACAAAATGTGCAAGCTCCAGCGATCCATCTATGGACTGGTGCAAGCATCTCAGAGTTGGAATATACGTTTTGATATGTTGATCAAAGCATATAGTTTTGTACAGACTTATGATGAAGCCTGTATTTACAAGAAAGTGAGTGGGAGCACTACAACATTTCTGATAAGTATATGTGAATAACATATTTTTGATCGGAAATAATGTAGAATTATTCTGCAAAGCATGAAAGGATACTTGAATAAGAGTTTTTCAAAGAAAGACCTCGGTGAAGCTACTTACATATTGAGCATCAAGATCTATTGAGATAGATCAAGACGCTTGATAAGATTTTCAATGAGTACATACCTTGGCAAGATTTTGAAATAGTTCAAAATGGAACAGTCAAAGAAAGAGTTCTTGCCTGTGTTGCAAAGGTATGAAATTGAGTAAGACTCAAATCCCGACCACAGCAGAAAATAGAAAGAGAATGAAAAGTCATTCCCTGTGCCTCAGTCATAGGTTCTATAAAGTATGCTATGCTATGTACCAGACCTATTGTATACCTTGCTCTGAATTTGGCAAGAGAGTACAATAGTGATCTAGGAGTAGATCACTGGACATTGGTCAAGAATATCCTTAGTAAGGACTAAGGAGATGTTCCTCGATTATGGAGGTGATAAAAGAGTTTGTTGTAAAAGTTACATCAGTGCAAACTTTTACACTGATCCAGATGACACTAAGTCTCAACCTGGATACATATTGAAAGTGGGAGCAATTAGCTAGAGTAGCTTCGTGCAGAGCATTGTTGACATAAATATTTGCAAAATACTTACGGATCTGAATGTGACAGACCCGTTGACTAAGATTCTCTCACAAGCAAAACATGATCGCACCTTAGTACTCCTTGGGTGTTAATCACATAGCGATGTGAACTAGATGACTGAATCTAGTAAAACCCTTTGGGTGTTGATCACATATCGATGTGAACTATGGGTGTTAATCACATGGTGATGTGAACTATTGCTGTTAAATCACATGGCGATGTGAACTAGATTATTGACTCTAGTGCAAGTGGGAGACTGAAGGAAATATGCCCTAGAGGCAATAATAAAGTTATTATTTAATTCCTTATAATCATGATAAATTTTTATTATTCATGCTAGAATTGTATTAACCGGAAACATAATACATGTGTGAATACATAGACAAACAAAGTGTCACTAGTATGCCTCTACTTGACTAGCTCGTTAATCAAAGATGGTTATGTTTCCTGACCATGAACAATGAGTTGTTATTTGATTAACGAGGTCACATCATTAGTTGAATGATCTGATTGACATGACCCATTCCATTAGCTTAGCACCCGATCGTTTAGTATGTTGCTATTGCTTTCTTCATGACTTATACATGTTCCTATGACTATGAGATTATGCAACTCCCGTTTGCCGGAGGAACACTTTGGGTACTACCAAACGTCACAACGTAACTGGGTGATTATAAAGGAGCATTACAGGTGTCTCCAAAGGTCGATGTTGGGTTGGCGTATTTCGAGATTAGGATTTGTCACTCCGATTGTCGGAGAGGTATCTCTGGGCCCTCTCGGTAATACACATCACATAAGCCTTGCAAGCATTACAACTAATATGTTAGTTGTGAGATGATGTATTACGGAACGAGTAAAGAGACTTGCCGGTAACGAGATTGAACTAGGTATTGGATACCGACGATCGAATCTCGGGCAAGTAACATACCGATGACAAAGGGAACAACGTATGTTGTTATGCGGTCTGACCGATAAAGATCTTCGTAGAATATGTAGGAGCCAATATGGGCATCCAGGTCCCGCTATTGGTTATTGACCAGAGACGTGTCTCGGTCATGTCTACATTGTTCTCGAACCCGTAGGGTCCGCACGCTTAAGGTTACGATGACAGTTATATTATGAGTTTATGCATTTTGATGTACCGAAGGTTGTTCGGAGTCCCGGATGTGATCACGGACATGACGAGGAGTCTCGAAATGGTCGAGACATAAAGATTGATATATTGGAAGCCTATATTTGGATATCGGAAGTGTTCCGGGTGAAATCGGGATTTTACCGGAATACCGGGAGGGTTACCGGAACCCCCCGGGAGCTATTTGGGCCATAGTGGGCCTTAGTGGAAAAGAGAAGGGGCTGCCCTAGATGGGCTGCGCGCCCCCCCTTCCCCTAGTCCTATTAGGACTAGGAGAGGTGGCCGGCCCCCTCCTCCTCTTTTCCCCTCCGAGGAATCCTAGTTGGACTAGGATTGGAGGGGGAATCCTACTCCGAGAGGGAGTAGGACTCTCCTGCGCCTCCCCCCTTGGCCGGCCAGCCTCCCCTCCTCTCCTCCTTTATATACGGAGGCAGGGGCACCTCTAAACACACAAGTTGACACAAGTTGATCCACGTGATCGATTCCTTAGCCGTGTGCGGTGCCCCCTGCCACCATATTCCTCGATAATACTGTAGCGGAGTTTAGGCGAAGCCCTGCTGCTGTAGTTCATCAAGATCGTCACCACGCCGTCGTGCTGACGAAACTCTTCCCCGACACTTTGCTGGATCGGAGTCCGGGGATCGTCATCGAGCTGAACGTGTGCTCGAACTCGGAGGTGCCGTAGTTTCGGTACTTGATCGGTTGGATCGAGAAGACGTACGACTACTTCCTCTACGTCGTGTCATCGCTTCCGCAGTCGGTCTGCGTTGGGTACGTAGACAATACTCTCCCCTCGTTGCTATGCATCACATGATCTTGCGTGTGCGTAGGAAATTTTTTTGAAATTACTACGAAACCCAACAGTGGCATCCGAGCCTAGGTTATTGATGTTGATGTTATATGCACGAGTAGAACACAAGTGAGTTGTGGACGATACAAGTCATACTGCCTACCAGCATGTCATATTTTGGTTCGGCGGTATTGTTGGACGAGACGACCCAGACCAACCTTACGCGTACGCTTACGCGAGACCGGTTCCCTCGACGTGCTTTGCACAGAGATGGCTTGCGGGCGACTGTCTCTCCAACTTTAGTTGAACCAAGTATGGCTACGCCCGGTCCTTGCGAAGGTTAAAACGGAGTCTATTTGACAAACTATCGTTGTGGTTTTGATGCGTAGGTGAGATTGGTTCTTACTTAAGCCCGTAGCAGCCACGTAAAACATGCAACAACAAAGTAGAGGACGTCTAACTTGTTTTTGCAGGGCATGTTGTGATGTGATATGGTCAAAGCATGATGCTGAATTTTATTGTATGAGATGATCATGTTTTGTAACCGAGTTATCGGCAACTGGCAGGAGCCATATGGTTGTCGCTTTATTGTATGCAATGCAATCGCGATGTAATGCTTTACTTTATTACTAAACGGTAGTGATAGTCGTGGAAGCATAAGATTGGCGAGACGACAACGATGCTACGATGGAGATCAAGGTGTCGCGCCGGTGACGATGGTGATCATGACGGTGCTTCGGAGATGGAGATCACAAGCACAAGATGATGATGGCCATATCATATCACTTATATTGATTGCATGTGATGTTTATCTTTTTATGCATCTTATCTTGCTTTGATTGACGGTAGCATTATAAGATGATCTCTCACTAAATTATCAAGAAGTGTTCTCCCTGAGTATGCACCGTTGCCAAAGTTCGTCGTGCCCAGACACCACGTGATGATCGGGTGTGATAAGCTCTACGTCCATCTACAACGGGTGCAAGCCAGTTTTTGCACACGCAGAATACTCAGGTTAAACTTGACGAGCCTAGCATATACAGATATGGCCTCGGAACACGGAGACCGAAAGGTCGAGCGTGAATCATATAGTAGATATGATCAACATAGTGATGTTCACCATTGAAAACTACTCCATCTCACGTGATGATCGGACATGGTTTAGTTGATATGGATCACGTGATCACTTAGATGACTAGAGAGATGTCTGTCTAAGTGGGAGTTCTTAAGTAATATGATTAATTGAACTTAAATTTATCATGAACTTAGTCCTGGTAGTATTTTGCAAATTATGTTGTAGATCAATAGCTTGCGTTGTTGCTTTCATATGTTTATTTTGATATGTTCCTAGAGAATATTGTGTTGAAAAATGTTAGTAGCAATGATGCGGATTCGATCCGTGATCTGAGGTTTATCCTCATTGCTGCACAGAAGAATTATGTCCTTAATGCACCGCTAGGTGACAGACCTATTGCAGGAGCAGATGCAGAAGTTATGAACGTCTGGCTAGCTCAATATGATGACTACTTGATAGTTTAGTGCACCATGCTTAACGGCTTAGAATCGGGACTTCAAAGACGTTTTGAACGTCATGGACCATATGAGATGTTCCAGGAATTGAAGTTAATATTTCAAGCAAATACCCGAGTTGAGAGATATGAAGTCTCCAACAAGTTCTATAGCTAAAAGATGGAGGAGAATCGCTCAACTAGTGAGCATGTGCTCAGATTGTCTGGGTACTTCAATCGCTTGAATCAAGTGGGAGTTAATCTTCCAGATAAGATAGTGATTGACAGAATTCTCTAGTCACCATCACCAAGTTAGTAGAACTTCGTGATGAACTATAGTATGCAAGGGATGATGAAAATGATTCCCGAGCTCTTCGTGATGTTGAAATCAACGAAGGTAGAAATCAAGAAAGAGCATCAAGTGTTGATGGTTGACAAGATCACTAGTTTCAAGAAAAGGGCAAAGGGAAAGAAAGGGGAACTTCAAGTAGATTGACAAGCAAGTTGTCACTCCCACGAAGAAGCCCAAAGCTGAACCAAAGCCTGAAACTGAGTGCTTACACTGCAAAGGAAATGGTCACTGGAAGCGGAACTGCCCTAAATATTTGGTGGTAAGAAGGATGGCAAAGTGAAAAAGGGTATATTTGATATACAGGTGTTTGATGTGTGCTTTACTAGTGTTTATAGCAACCCCTCGGTATTTGGTACTGGTTCAGTTGCTAAGAGTAGTAACTCGAAACGGGAGTTGCAGAATAAACAGAAACTAGTTAAGGGTGAAGTGATGATGTGTGTTGAAAGTAGTTTCAAGATTGAAATGATCATCATCGCACACTCCCTATTCTTTCGGGATTAGTGTTGAACCTAAATAAATGTTATTTGGTGTTTGCGTTGAGCATGAATATGATTTGATCATGTTTATTGCAATACGGTTATTCATTTAAGTAAGAGAATAAACTGTTGTTCTGTTTACATGAATAAAACCTTATATGGTTACACACCCAATGAAAATGGTTCATTGGATCTCGATCGTAGTGATACACATATTCATAATATTGAACCAAAAGATGCAAAGTTAATAATGATAGTGCAACTTATTTGTGGCACTGCCGTTTGGGTCATATCGGTGTAAAGCGCATGAAGAAACTCCATAAAGATGGATTTTCGAAATCACTTGGTTATGAATCATTTGATGCTTGCGAACCGTGCCTTTTGGGCAAGATGACTAAAACTCCGTTCTTCGGAACAATGGAACGAGTTACTGACTTGTTGGAAATAATACATACTGATGTATGCAGACCAATGAGTATGAAGGCTCGTGGCAAGTATCATTATTTTCTGACCTTCACAAGATGATTTGAGCAGATATGGGTATATCTACTTGATGAAATATAAGTCTGAAATAGTTGAAAGGTTCAAAGAATTTCAGAGTGAAGTTGAAAATCATCGTAACAAGAAAATAAAGTTTCTGCGATCTGATCGTAGAGATGAATATTTGAGTTACGAGTTTGGTCTTCAATTAAAACAATGTGGAATAGTTTCACAGCTCACGCCACCTGGAACACCACAACGTTATGGTGTGTCCGAACGTCGTAACCGCACTTTATTGGATATGGTGCGATCTATGATGTCTCTTACTGATTTACCAATATTGTTTTGGGGTTATGCATTAGAGACAGCTGCATTCACGTTAAATAGGGCACCATCTAAATCCGTTGAGACGACACTATATGAACTGTGGTTTAGCAAGAAACCAAAGTTGTCGTTTCTTAAAGTTTGGGGCTGCGATGCTTATGTGAAAAAGTTTCATCCTGATAAGCTCAAACCCAAATCGGAGAAGTGCGTCTTCATAGAATACCCAAAGGAAATTGTTGGGTACACCTTCTATCACAGATCCGAAGGCAAACATTCGTTGCTAATAATGGATCCTTTCTAGAGAAGGAGTTTCTCTCGAAAGAAGTGAGTGGGAGGAAAGTAGAACTTGATGAGGTAATTGTACCTTCTCCCTTATTGGAAAGTAGTTCATCACAGAAATCTGTTCCTGTGACTACTACACCAATTAGTGAGGAAGCTAATGATGATGATCATGTAACTTCAGATCAAGTTACTACCGAATATCGTAGCTAAACCAGAGTGAGATCCGCACCAGAGTGTTACGGTAATCCTGTTCTGGAAGTCATGTTACTAGACCATGATAAACCTACGAACTATGAGGAAGCGATGATGAGCCCAGATTCCGCGAAATGGCTTGAGGCCGTGAAATCTGAGATTGGATCCATGTATGAAAACAAAGTGTGGACTTTGGTGGAGTTGCCGTTGATCGGCAAGCCATATTGTATAAATGGATCTTTAAGAGGAAGACGGACGTTGATAGTAGTGTTACTATCTACAAAGCTCGACTTGTCGCAGAAGAGTTTTCGACAAGTTCAAGGTGTTGACTACAAAGAGATTTTCTCAACTGTAGCGATGCTTAAGTCTGTCCGAATCATGTTAGCAATTGCCACATTTTATGAAAACTGGCAAATGGATGTCAAAACTGCATTCCTTAATGGTTTTCTTAAAGAAGAGTTGTATATGATGCAACCAGAAGGTTTTGTCAATCCTAAAGGTGTTAACAAAATGTGCAAGCTCCAGCGATCCATCTATGGACTGGTGCAAGCATCTCAGAGTTGGAATATACGTTTTGATATGTTGATCAAAGCATATAGTTTTGTACAGACTTATGATGAAGCCTGTATTTACAGGAAAGTGAGTGGGAGCACTACAGCATTTCTGATAAGTATATGTGAATAACATATTTTTTGATCGGAAATAATGTAGAATTATTCTGCAAAGCATGAAAGGATACTTGAATAAGAGTTTTTCAAAGAAAGACCTCGGTGAAGATACTTACATATTGAGCATCAAGATCTATTGAGATAGATCAAGACGGTTGATAAGATTTTCAATGAGTACATACCTTGGCAAGATTTTGAAATAGTTCAAAATGGAACAGTCAAAGAAAGAGTTCTTGCCTGTGTTGCAAAGGTATGAAATTGAGTAAGACTCAAATCCCGACCACAGCAGAAAATAGAAAGAGAATGAAAAGTCATTCCTTGTGCCTCAGTCATAGGTTCTATAAAGTATGCTATGCTATGTACCAGACCTATTGTATACCTTGCTCTGAATTTGGCAAGAGAGTACAATAGTGATCTAGGAGTAGATCACTGGACATTGGTCAAGAATATCCTTAGTAAGGACTAAGGAGATGTTTCTCGATTATGGAGGTGATAAAAGAGTTTGTTGTAAAAGTTACATCAGTGCAAACTTTTACACTGATCCAGATGACACTAAGTCTCAACCTGGATACATATTGAAAGTGGGAGCAATTAGCTAGAGTAGCTCCGTGCAGAGCATTGTTGACATAAATATTTGCAAAATACTTACGGATCTGAATGTGACAGACCCGTTGACTAAGATTCTCTCACAAGCAAAACATGATCGCACCTTAGTACTCCTTGGGTGTTAATCACATAGCGATGTGAACTAGATGACTGAATCTAGTAAAACCCTTTGGGTGTTGATCACATATCGATGTGAACTATGGGTGTTAATCACATGGTGATGTGAACTATTGCTGTTAAATCACATGGCGATGTGAACTAGATTATTGACTCTAGTGCAAGTGGGAGACTGAAGGAAATATGCCCTAGAGGCAATAATAAAGTTATTATTTATTTCCTTATAATCATGATAAATGTTTATTATTCATGCTAGAATTGTATTAACCGGAAACATAATACATGTGTGAATACATAGACAAACAAAGTGTCACTAGTATGCCTCTACTTGACTAGCTCGTTAATCAAAGATGGTTATGTTTCCTGACCATGAACAATGAGTTGTTATTTGATTAACGAGGTCACATCATTAGTTGAATGATCTGATTGACATGACCCATTCCATTAGCTTAGCACCCGATCGTTTAGTATGTTGCTATTGCTTTCTTCATGACTTATACATGTTCCTATGACTATGAGATTATGCAACTCCCGTTTACCGGAGGAACACTTTGGGTACTACCAAACGTCACAACGTAACTGGGTGATTATAAAGGAGTACTACAGGTGTCTCCAATGGTCGATGTTGGGTTGGCGTATTTCGAGATTAGGATTTGTCACTCCGATTGTCGGAGAGGTATCTCTGGGCCCTCTCGGTAATACACATCACATAAGCCTTGCAAGCATTACAACTAATATGTTAGTTGTGAGATGATGTATTACGGAACGAGTAAAGAGACTTGCCGGTAACGAGATTGAACTAGGTATTGGATACCGACGATCGAATCTCGGGCAAGTAACATACCGATGACAAAGGGAACAACGTATGTTGTTATGCGGTCTGACCGATAAAGATCTTCGTAGAATATGTAGGAGCCAATATGGGCATCCAGGTCCCGCTATTGGTTATTGACCAGAGACGTGTCTCGGTCATGTCTACATTGTTCTCGAACCCGTAGGGTCCGCACGCTTAAGGTTACGATGACAGTTATATTATGAGTTTATGCATTTTGATGTACCGAAGGTTGTTCGGAGTCCCGGATGTGATCACGGACATGACGAGGAGTCTCGAAATGGTCGAGACGTAAAGATTGATATATTGGAAGCCTATATTTGGATATCGGAAGTGTTCCGGGTGAAATCGGGATTTTACCGGAATACCGGGAGGGTTACCGGAACCCCCCGGGAGCTATTTGGGCCATAGTGGGCCTTAGTGGAAAAGAGAAGGGGCTGCCCTAGATGGGCTGCGCGCCCCCCTTCCCCTAGTCCTATTAGGACTAGGAGAGGTGGCCGGCCCCCTCCTCCTCTTTTCCCCTCCGAGGAATCCTAGTTGGACTAGGATTGGAGGGGGAATCCTACTCCCAGAGGGAGTAGGACTCTCCTGCGCCTCCCCCCCTTGGCCGGCCAGCCTCCCCTCCTCTCCTCCTTTATATACGGAGGCAGGGGCACCTCTAAACACACAAGTTGACACAAGTTGATCCACGTGATCGATTCCTTAGCCGTGTGCGGTGCCCCCTGCCACCATATTCCTCGATAATACTGTAGCGGAGTTTAGGCGAAGCCCTGCTGCTGTAGTTCATCAAGATCGTCACCACGCCGTCGTGCTGACGAAACTCTTCCCCGACACTTTGCTGGATCGGAGTCCGGGGATCGTCATCGAGCTGAACTTGTGCTCGAACTCGGAGGTGCCGTAGTTTCGGTGCTTGATCGGTTGGATCGAGAAGACGTACGACTACTTCCTCTACGTCGTGTCATCGCTTCCGCAGTCGGTCTGCGTTGGGTACGTAGACAATACTCTCCCCTCGTTGCTATGCATCACATGATCTTGCGTGTGCGTAGGAAAATTTTTGAAATTACTACGAAACCCAACAGCGCCCCAATCCCCTTGGTCATGTGGGAATAGGTGAGGGGGCGCACAACCCCTTAGTGGGCTGGTTTTCCCCCTTCCCTTGGCCCATGAAGCCCCCCAACACTTGCCGGGGCTCCCGAAACACCTTTCGGTCATGCTGATCATCACCCGGTACCTTCGGAACACTTCCGGACTCCAAAACCCTTCGTCCAATATATCAATCTTCACCTCCGGACCATTCCGGAACTCCTCGTGACGTCCGGGATCTCATCTGGGACTCCGAACAACATTCGGTAACCGCGTACATACTTTCCCTATAACCCTAGCGTCATCGAACCTTAAGTGTGTAGACCCTACGGGCTCGGGAATAATGCAGACATGACCGAGACATCTCTCTGGTCAATAACCAACAACGGGATCTGGATACCCATGTTGGCTCCCACATGTTCCACGATGATCTCATCGGATGAACCACAATGTCAAGGATTCAGTCAATCCCGTATACAATTCCCTTTGTCTACCGGTATAGTACTTGCACGAGATTCGATCGTCGGTATCCCGATACCTTGTTCAATCTCGTTACCGGCAAGTCTCTTTACTCGTTCTGTAACACATCATCTCGTGATCAACTCCTTGGTCACATTGTGCACATTATGATGATGTCCTACCGAGTGGGCCAAGAGATACCTCTCCGTTTACACAGAGTGACAAATCCCAGTCTCGATTCGTGCCAACCCAATAGACACTTTCGGAGATACCCGTAGTGCACCTTTATAGCCACCCAGTTACGTTGTGGCGTTTGGTACACCCAAAGCATTCCTATGGTATCCGGGAGTTGCACAATCTCATGGTCTAAGGAAATGATACTTGACATTAGAAAAGCTTTAGCAGACGAACTATACGATCTTGTGCTAGGCTTAGGATTGGGTCTTATCCATCACATCATTCTCCTAATGATGTGATCCCGTTATCAATGACATCCAGTGTCCATGGTCAGGAAACCATGACCATCTATTGATCAATGAGCTAGTCAACTAGAGGCTTACTAGGGACATGTTGTGGTCTATGTATTCACACATGTATTATGGCTTCCGGTTAATACAATTATAGCATGAACAATAGACAATTATCATGAACAAGGAAATTCAATAATAACCATTTTATTATTGCCTCTAGGGCATATTTCCAATAATTCTACGGTGGGTGAACAAATTACTATTGAGCAATTGACAGAATTGAGCATAGTTATGAGAATATCTAGGCATGATCATGTATATAGGCATCACGTCCGAGACAAGTAGACCGACTCCTGCCTGCATCTACTACTATTACTCCACTCATCAACCACTATCCAGCATGCATCTAGAGTATTAAGTTAAAAACAGAGTAACGCCTTAAGCAAGATGACATGATGTAGAGGGATAGTTTTATGCAATATGATAAAAAACCATCTTGTTATCCTCGATGGCAACAATACAATACGTGCCTTGCTGCCCCTTCTGTCACTAGGAAAGGACACCGCAAGATCGAACCCAAAGCTAAGCACTTCTCCCATGGCAAGAAAAACCAATCTAGTAGGCCAAACCAAACTGATAATTTGAAGAGACTTGCAAAGATAACCAATCATACATAAAAGAATTCAGAGAAGATTCAAATCTTATTCACAGATAGACTGGATCATAAACCCACAATTCATCGGTCTCAACAAACATACTGCAAAAAGAAGATTACATCGAATAGATCTCCACGAGAGGGGGGGAGAACATTGTATTGAGATCCAAAAAGAGAGAAGAAGCCATCTAGCTACTAACTATGGACCCGTAGGTCTGAAATAAACTACTCACACTTAATCGGAGGGGCTTGGATGATGATTAGAAGCCCTCCATGATCGATTCCCCTTCCGGCGGAGCTCCGGAACAGGCCCCAAGATGGGATCTCATGGATACAGAAAGTTGCGGCGGTGGAATTAGGTTTTTGGCTCTGTATCTGATCGTTTGGGGGTACGTGGGTATATATAGGAGGAAGAAGTACGTCGGTGGAGCAACAGGGGGCCCACAAGGGTGGAGGGCGCGCCTGGGGGGGCAGGCACGCCCCCTACCTCGTGGCCTCCTGTTAATTAGCTTGATGTAGGGTCCAAGTCTCCTGAGTTGTATTCAGTGACAAAATCACTTTCCCGAAGGTTTCATTCCGTTTGGACTCCGTTTGATATTCCTTTTCTTCGAAACCCTAAAACAGGAAAAAAAACAACAATTCTGGGCTGGGCCTCCGGTTAATAGGTTAGTCCCAAAAATAATATAAAAGTGGATAATAAAGCCCAATAATGTCCAAAACAGTAGATAATATAGCATGGAGCAATCAAAAATTATAGATACGTTGGAAACATATGACTCCTTCACTTGGATCTCTTTGGGCCTCCATCCTTTGATAGTCTTGGTGGTAGAAAGTATTGCTTGGTGATTGTGGATGACTATTCAAGATACACTTGGGTGTACTTCTTCAAGAGGAAGAGTGAGACCCAACAAACCGTCATTGACTTTGCAAATGAAGCTCAACGTCAACACAATGCAAAGATCCTGACAATAAGAAGTGACAACGGCACCGAGTTTAAGAACTACACCTTGGATGAGTTTCTTAGTGATGAGGGGATCAAACATCAATATTCCGCACCTTACACTCCTCAACAAAATGGTGTAGCGGAGAGGAAGAACCGGACGTTGATGGATGCGGGAAGAACCATGATGGCAGAGTTCAAGTCTCCATACAACTTTTGGGCCGAAGCCATCAACACCGCGTGTCATGCATCCAATCGGCTCTACCTCCGCAAAGGCTTGAACAAGACTCCATATGAGATACTCACCGGTAACAAGCCCAACCTCAAGTACTTTCGGGTGTTCGGGTGTAAGTGTTTCATTCTCAAGAAAGGTGTTCGTTTGTCTAAATTTGAGGCTAGAGCTCATGAGGGCATATTTGTTGGTTATGCTACAAACTCTCATGCTTACCGTGTCCTCAATAAGTCCACGGGACTTATTGAGGAGATGTGTAATGTGGAGTTTGATGAGAATAACGGCTCCCAAGTGGAGCAAAGTGGTACTTGTGATGTAGGTGATGAAATTCCTCCCCAAGCCATAAGAAGAATGGGTGTTGGTTTTATCCTAACCATTGAGGAACCCCTTGTGGCCGAATGAGAAGGACAATGTTCTACTCAAGTGGAACCATCACCAACCCAAGACCCACATGCTTATGAAGAACAAAGTGAAGGCCCTCAACCTCATGAACAAGACCAAGGGCAAGATCAACCTCAAGATGGTGCTGAATCACCAAGTGATGCCCAAGGTCAAGTTCTCTCATCCAAGCAAGTTCAAGATCAAGAGCAAGCTCAAGATCAAGAACAAGGTCAAGACGACACTCAAGTGACCGCTCCTCAACTCACTCCGGAGGAGGAATTAGAGCATCGTGCCACCAAGATCGCATCCAAGCTCTCAACCAAGGGTCATCTCATGAAAAATGTGCTTGGAAGCATTCGAAAGGGGGTAAGCACTCATAGACAATTGGCAAACTATTGTGAACATCATGTGTTTTTCTCGTGTGTTGAACCCCAAAAGGTATATGAGGCGCTCGAAGATCCGGATTGGCTTAATGCCATGCATGAAGAACTCAACAATTTCAAGCACAACAAGGTGTGGAGATTGGTGCCAAGGCCAACGGGGAACCATAATGTCATTGGAACCAAGTGGATATTCAAGAACAAGCAAGATGCTCATGGAATTATCGTTTGCAACAAGGCTCGTTTGGTAGCACAAGGCTACTCCCAAGTCGAGGGTATCGACTACGATGAAACCTTTGCTCCCGTTGCTCGCCTTGAATCCATTCGTTTGTTGATTGCTTATGCTTCTCATCATAACTTTAAGTTGCAACAAATGGATGTGAAGAGTGCTTTTCTTAATGGTCCTATTAATGAGTTGGTGTATGTCAAGCAACCCCCCGGGTTCGAGGATCCCTATTTTCCCGATCATGTGTACCAACTCGATAAGGCACTCTATGGCCTTAAACAAGCCCCATGTGCATGGTATGACCACCTTACCGAGTTGTTGCAAGATCACGGTTTTGAAATTGGGAAAATCGACCCCACTCTTTTTACTAAGAAGGTTAAAAGGGGAGTTGTTTGTGTGCCTATATGTTGATGATATTATCTTTGGTTCCCCTAACAAAGCTTTCAATGAGGAATTTGCCGCACTCATGACCTCCAAGTTCAAGATGTCCATGATGGGAGAGTTGAAGTTCTTCCTTGGGTTCAAAGTCAAGCAACAAAGAGAAGGAACCTTCATCAACCAAGCCAAATACACTCAAGACATGCTCAAGAGATTCAAGCTAAGTGATGTCAAGCCGGCTTCCACTCCAATGCCCGTCAAATGCCAACTTGACATAGATCCCAATGGTAAAGCGGTGGATCAAAAGGTATATCGCTCCATGATTGGCTCCTTGCTTTACCTTTGTGCATCTAGACCGGATATCATGTTGAGTGTGGGAATTTGTGCATGGTTTCAAGCCGCACCTAAGGAAAGCCACTTTGTGGCGGTCAAGCGAATCTTTCGATATTTGGCTCATACCCCAAACTTTGGCTTATGGTATCCAAGAGGATCTAACTTCAACCTTATGGGCTATTCGGACTCCGATTGGGCGGGAGACAAAGTGGATAGGAAGTCCACTTCCGGTGGGTGCCAATTCCTTGGTTGCTCTTTGGTGAGTTGGTCTTCCAAGAAGCAAAGTTGTGTGTCTCTCTCGTCCACCGAAGTGGAGTATGTGGCCGCCGATAGTTGTTGTGCACAACTTCTATGGATGAGGCAAACTTTAAAGGATTACGGTGTCATTTGTGACAAAGTGACTCTTTGGTGCGACAATGAAAGTGCCATCAAGATTTCTCTCAACCCGGTGCAACACTTCAAGACAAAGCACACTGAGATTCAGTATCACTTCATCTAGGATCATATTAGGCGTGGGGAGATCGAGATCAACTATGTCAACACTCATGATAACCTTGCAAATATCTTCACGAAGCACTTTGATGAAGCAAGATTTCGCGAGTTAAGGCATGAGCTAAATATCATTGATTCGAGCAATTTTGCTTGAATCTGTGCACACCACATCATACTCATATTGTTGTCTTGTTCTATGTGTAGGCATGGACATAGGGGAGTGTTGTTCTCTCAATGAACTCTTCCTCCCCCCATTATGCATAAATTGATCAACTCTTACACATTAGCCATTTTTGATGGTACTTGTGCTTCAAAGACGAGTTTTGGTCATGGGCCCAAGGATAATTCTTCTCGGTGCCATACCAATTGACTCAACATAGGTGGCTCCGGCCACCGCCCTCTCTTCGGAGAGGTTGTGTTTCGTGTTTGTCCTTGTTGTTTTTGTTGCCCTTGTCGTTTTCTAGGTCCTAGGTGTAGTGATCTCCAATTGTGGTTTTTTCTTCGTTGGTTTCCTTTTAGTCTCTTGGAGATCCTCACACCATATTCCAGTGTCTTCTCTATCCCAAGCCTTTCTCCTTCCTCCATAAACCTTCTATTCCAATTGCACACATTTGACCATGGTTCAGTTAATGGTGATTGGACGGTACAACCGGTGTTATGGGCGGTTCAACTGCTGGTACACTCAGGTTGTGCTGTCCTAGAAGGGCTCCCAGCGGTGCTTGAGCGGTTCCACCGCTCAACCTCTGGGTGTCCGGCCGGCTGGTACTACCGGTTGGTTACAGGCAGTACTACCGCTGCCTTCTTGGCGACAGAAGTACCGCCCGCAACCACTGGCCCGTACCAGGATGCGGTACAACCACTCCCTCGAGCGGTACAACTGCTGCGCGTTTATGGGCCTATATATAGCCGACGAGGCTGAAGGGTTTTCTTTTTCCCCTCATCCCCTGTCCTTCCCATATCGTGCCCTAGTCGTCGGTCGCCATTGCCCCTACCTCGGAGTGCTTCTTGCGCTTCAGATCCGTGGGCTCTCCGTGGATTCTCTCCATGGAGGCCTCCTCCTTCCTGATCTCTTCCCATGGATGCCGGTAATGACCCATGTCCTTCATTCTTCGTTCTAGGGTTCTTTCCCTTTCTCTTAGGGCATTACTTGACATTCTGCGTTTATTGTTTAAACTATTGGGTGGAAGAGATCTGTATTTGCCTCCTGCTTAGATTGCATTTCTTAGAGGTTAGAATATGGCTAGTGTGATTCTTATCTCGTGGTTAGATCCATCTTCTACTGGTAGTGTCACTGTTCAGCGGTTCCACCACCTCTAGGGGCGGTACAACCGCTGGAGCTAGCGGTACTACCGGTAGGAGTCCCGGTACAACCGTGATATCTGAACCACCTAACCCTGTTCCGTCTTCTCTGTTTTGCAATCTATCTATTCCTCTGCTCGTGTGTGCAATCCTCTCATCTTTGCTGGGTTTCTTGTGTTCTCCTCATGTGTTTGTGCAGGTGGCTCTAGTTCTCGCTCTGCTCCTCGCAAGACCAAGAAGCGGGCTAGGAGATGCCTGCGCCCTGCTGAGTCTGATGAAGAGGTTGTGGTTCCCACCAAGCCCACTCGTCGTGAGAAGGCTGCCGCTACCAAGCAACGTGTGGTTTTGCCCTTGCACCGTTGGAAAGCCAAGGATTGGGAAACCTTCTGCTCAAAGAATCCTTATGAGGTTCCCATTGCACCTCGTTGGACCACCATTCAGTTCCGGAATGAGATGCAAGTACGGATTGTTCATGAACTCTTTGAGCACAACAAGAACAGGTACGTCAAGCAGTGGACCATCGATCTTGACCATTGGAGGAACAACTTGGAGTATTCTGGTGAGGCTTTGGCTCTCTGTGAGGAATTTGATTTGGTCAAGCTCATGTCGGTGAACTGTGACTTTGATGTTCAGCTTATCCATCAGGTCTATGCCACTGTTCATTCTGGAGAAGATGGTGCTCGCACACTCACGTTCATGTGTCGTGATGAGCTCTTTCAAGTGCCCTGGAGAGCTTTTTGTAATGCTCTTGGATATGATGACACATGCATTGAGGGAAATGGTGGCATTCGTCCTCACTACCATCCTGAGTCCATGCCTAAGGAGAAGCTTGCCCCTCTGTACATTCGGGGCCGTGGTATTCTTGGAGAGTCCAAGGATCTTGAGAAGGTCTTTGACATCATGCATCATGTGTTCCGCAATGTGCTTCTGCCCAAGGTGGGCAATCAAGATGAAATTCATGGCTATCTTGTTGACTTGATGGTTGCTATGAATACCAAGGTGGGCTCTGGTGAAACGTTTGATGTGTCCAACTGGCTGTGGCACGAGATGTACAACATGGTCATCTACAAAAAAGGTACCTATTTATGCTCCGTTTGTCATGTGCTTTCTAAACTCAGTTTGGGTTGTTTGCCGTCCTGGAGAGCTTCTCACTTCTCCTGATAATCTCACTGTTCATGAGGTCAAGCTACTCAAGAAAAAGAAGCATGCCGAGCCTCGCTTTCCTGCTAATGCTCCTGAGGATGTCTATGCCACTTTTGATGATGAGGACTTTGAGATGGAGCCATGGGCCAAGCCCTCTTGGGTGGCCAAGCTCACGACCAAGGTGAAGAAGACTTTCTGCCTCCAGACTGACATTCAGAAGAAGAGGCTGTATGAGGCCCATGTCAATGAGAAGCATGCCCGGCGTCATCAGATTGCGATGATGAAGCACCTCAACATGCATGTTCAGAGTGGTTCTGAGAAGAGCATCACACCGGAGGAGCGATGGATCTCTACGCACAGCACATGGTCTGATGATGAGGCTCCTCACCAGCCCTCCACCTCCTTTGCTGCTGGTGATGACGTCATGGAGGACGCAGATCAGGACGAAGATGCCGAGTCTGATGAGGAGGAGGATCTAGATGCTACCGAGGAGTCAGAGGAGGAGGACTGAGCTCTGGGGCGTTAGCTTCACTCGTTTCCTTTTTGGTGTCTTGATGCCAAAGGGGGAGAGAGTTTAGGTCTCGGGATTTGCATGTGAATTGATTTGCTTTGCTTGGGTTTGTGTTCTTGTGGTTTGTTCGTTCGTGTCGTGTGGAACTTTAGTTTGTGGACCTTGTTGTTTATCTCTCCTTGCATGGTGTGAGACATGTGCTTATCTCTCTATCATTATTGTCGTTAATATTATTGTTTTGTCTGTTATAGTCCTTACCTTCTTGTTATGTGCTTAATGCTTATCTTCGCATGTCTAGTAGGACTGGTGAGTCTATGAAATCTAGGGGGAGTCTTGTCCTTAATGTGTGTTCTTGCACGCCAATAGCAATCTCAAATTGGGGCACACATCTAGGGGGAGTCCCGTCTATATTTTCTAGACTTCTCTCTTGCAGATCGTGTTGTTGTCATCATCCACCAAAAAGGGGGAGCTTGTAAGGCATTTCTACTTTGTGTTTTGGATGATGATGACAACCCTTTGTTGGTCTAATCATGTGCTAAGTGCTTCAGGTTCTCGGTGATTAGACGTACATCGCTTAGCTATTCTCTCTGGAAGGAAAAGATCGAAGACGGGGTTTTCTACGTTTTTATCTCTTTGGTCGTAGGGAACCCATACCATCAAGAAGGAATCCACATTAGAAGGTGTTGGGGAATCTTTTCATGTACACTCTTGCCACACCCCTCTCTTGCCTTCCTTTTGTTGAGAGAAAGAGCTTCCCTTCTCTCCCGCCTCTTGCTGTGCCTTCCCAGCGGTTGTACCGCTCACACGAGCGGTTGTACCACTGGCCCATGGCGCTTACCCAGTCTTGTTCGAGCGGTTGTACCGCTGCTCCCGGGCGGTGGTACCGCCACCTTGCTCCTCAATGACTGCGGCGGTTATTCCGGCCAAGTACCGCTCAACAACCGGTCATACCTCTATTTTGATGCGGTACTTAGGCAGTGGTGGCCCGGTTGGTCCGGTTGTGCCCCGCACACCGGTACTACCGGTGCCCCAAGCGGTTCTACCGCTTGGGACTTAGCCGCTCAAGCGCCCAAGGCCAGGAGGTTGCACCGGTCATGTACCGCTCGATTGCCTCACTCAGGGGTGACTCCCTACTATTTCAATGCGGTGATTGAGCGGTGGCTGGGCGGTTGTTCCGGTTGTTCTCATAGACCGGTACTACTACCTGCTCGCCCGGTTGTACCGCCTGATAGGGTTCTGCTGGTAAACTATGAGGCCCAGTTGTACCGGGGCAAGGACCGGTTGTACCGCTGTAGTACAAAATTCGCAGTAATGACTGGATTTAGGGTTTTCTATATAAGGGTGGTTCTTCCACCTACCACAGCTACCTCTTACCTCTCTCACTTCGCCATTAATGCCACTCAAGCTCTCTTGCCCGATCTCTCTCCCTAGCCACTCAAACTTGTTGAGTTGCTAGGGATTGAAGGAGGAGACCAAGATCTACACTTCCACCAAAGGATATTTGCTTCCCCATACTTTCTTCTGTGGATTTTGTTACTCTTGGGTGTTTGAGCAGCCTAGACAGTTGAGGTCACCTCGGAGCCATATTCCATTGTGGTGAAGCTCCGTGGTTTCGTTGGTAGCCTCCAATTCAGTTGTGGAGAGAGCCCCAACCTTGTTTGTAAAGGTCCGGTCGCCGCCTTCAAGGGCACCAATAGTGGGATCACGACATCTTGCATTGTTTGAGGGCGTGAGGAGAATACGGTGGCCCTAGTGGCTACTTGGGGAGCATTGTGCCTCCACACCGCTCCAACGGAGACGTACTTCCCCTCGAAAGGAAGGAACTTCGGTAACACATCCTTGTCTTCGCCGGCTCCACTCTTGGTTATCTCGTACCTTTACTTGTGCAAGCTTATTTGTTTTATATCCCTTGCTTTGCGTGTGTGCTTATTGTGTTCACATCATATAGGTTGCTCACCTAGTTGCATATCTAGACAACCTACTTTGATGCAAAGTTTAAATTGGTAAAGAAAAGTTAGAAATTGTTAGTTGCCTATTCACCCCCCCCTCTAGTCAACTATATCGATCATTTCAAAGTTTGCGATTCCCGTAGCATGCACATATGGTGAACTGTTATGTAACAAAGTTGGAGCATGTGGTATTTATTGATTGTCTTCCATATGAGTGGCGGTCGGGGACGAGCGATGGTCTTTTCCTACCAATCTATCCCCCTAGGAGCATGCTCGTAGTACTTTGTTTCGATAGCTAATAGACTTTTGCAATAAGTATATGAGTTCTTTATGTCTAATGTTGAGTCCGTGGATTATACACACTCTCACCCTTCCATCTTTGCTGGCCTCTTCGGTACCGTGCATTGCCCTTTCTCACCTCGAGAGTTGGTGCAAACTTCGCCGGTGCATCCAAACCCCGTGATACAATACGCTCTATCACACATAAGCCTTCTTATATCTTCCTCAAAGCAGCCACCATACCTACCTATTATGGCATTTCCATAGCCATGCCGAGATATAATTGTTGGGGAACATAGTAATTTCAAAAAATTTCCTACGCACATGCAAGATCATGGTGATGCATAGCAACGAGAGGGGAGAGTGTGATCTACGTACCCTTGTAGACCGACAGCAGAAGCGTTAGCACAACGCGGTTGATGTAGTCGTACGTCTTCACGGCCCGACCGATCAAGCACCGAAACTACGGCACCTCCGAGTTCTAGCACACGTTCAGCTCGATGACGATCCCCGGATTCCGATCCAGCAAAGTGTCGGGGAAGAGTTCCGTTAGCACAACGGCGTGGTGACGATCTTGATGTACTACCGTCGCAGGGCTTCGCCTAAGCACCGCTACAATATTATCGAGGATTATGGTGGAAGGGGGCACCGCACACGGCTAAGAATATGATCACGTGGATCAACTTGTGTGTCTAGGGGTGCCTCCTGCCCCCGTATATAAAGGATCAAAAGGGGGGTGCGGCCGGCCAGGAGGAGGGCGCGCCAGGAGGAGTCCTACTCCCACCGGGAGTAGGATTCCCCCCTTTCCTAGTTGGAATAGGATTCGGGAGGGGGAAAGAGGAGAAAGAGAAGGAAGGGGGGCGCTGCCCCCTTCTCCTTATCCTATTCGGACTAGGGGGGAGGGGCGCGCGGCCCAGCCCTGGCCACCTCTCCTCTCTTCCACTAAAGCCCACTAAGGCCCATATACCTCCCGGGGGGTTCCGATAACCTCCCGGTACTCCGGTAAAATCCCGATTTCACCCGGAACACTTCCGATATCAAAATATAGGCTTCCAATATATCAATCTTTATGTCTCGACCATTTCGAGACTCCTCGTCATGTCCGTGATCACATCCGGGACTCCGAACAAACTTCGGTACATCAAAATGCATAAACTCATAATATAATTGTCACCGAAACCTTAAGCGTGCGGACCCTACAGGTTCGAGAACAATGTAGACATGACCGAGACACGTCTCCGGTCAATAACCAATAGCGGAACCTGGATGCTCATATTGGCTCCTACATATTCTACGAAGATCTTTTATCGGTCAGACCACATAACAACATACATTGTTCCCTTTGGCATCGGTATGTTACTTGCCCGAGATTCGATCGTCGGTATCTCAATACCTAGTTCAATCTCGTTACCGGCAAGTCTCTTTACTCGTTTCGTAATACATCATCTCACAACTAACTCATTAGTTGCAATGCTTGCAAGGCTTATGTGATGTGCATTACCGAGAGGGCCCAGAGATACCTCTCCAACAATCGGAGTGACAAATCCTAATCTCGAAATATGCCAACCCAACATGTACCTTTGGAGACACATGTAGAGCACCTTTATAATCACCCAGTTACGTTGTGATGTTTGGTAGCACACAAAGTGTTCCTCCGGCAAACGGGAGTTGCATAATCTCATAGTCATAGGAACATGTATAAGTCATGAAGAAAGCAATAGCAACATACTAAACGATCGGGTGCTAAGCTAATGGAATGGGTCATGTCAATCACATCATTCTCCTAATGATGTGATCCCGTTAATCAAATAACAACTCTTTTGTTTATGGTTAGGAAACATAACCATCTTCGATTAACGAGCTAGTCAAGTAGAGGCATACTAGTGACACTCTGTTTGTCTATGTATTCACACATGTATTATGTTTCCGGTTAATACAATTCTAGCATGAATAATAAACATTTATCATGATATAAGGAAATAAATAATAACTTTATTGTTGCCTCTAGGGCATATTTCCTTCAGTCTCCCACTTGCACTAGAGTCAATAATCTAGTTCACATCGCCATGTGATTCAACACTAAGAGTTCACATCACCATGTGATTAACACCCATAGTTCACATCGTCATGTGACCTATACCCAAAGGGTTTACTAGAGTCAATAATCTAGTTCACATCATTTATGTGATTAACACCCAAAGAGTACTAAGGTGTGATCATGTTTTGCTTGTGAGATAATTTTAGTCAACGAGTCTGTCACATACAGATCCGTAAGTATTTTGCGAATTCTATGTCTAAAATGCTCTACACGGAGCTACTCTAGCTAATTGCTCCCACTTTCAATATGTATCTAGATCGAGACTTAGAGTCATCCAGATCTGTGTCAAAACTTGCATCGACGTAACCTTTTACGACGAACCTTTTGTCACCTCCATAATCGAGAAATATTTCCTTATTCCACTAAGGATAATTTTGACCAATGTCCAGTGATCTACTCTTAGATCACTATTGTACTCCCTTGCTTAACACAGTGTAGGGTATACAATAGATCTGGTACACATCATGGCATACTTTATAGAACCTATGGCTGAGGCATAGGGAATGACTTTCATTCTCTTTCTATCTTCTGCCGTGGTCGGGCTTTGAGTCTTACTCAATTTCATACCTTGTAACACAGCCAAGAACTCTTTCTTTGACTGTTCCATTTTTGAACTACTTCAAAATATTGTCAAGGTATGTACTCATTGAAAAAACTTATCAAGCGTCTTGATCTATCTCTATAGATTTTGATGCTTAATATGTAAGCAGCTTCACCGAGGTCTTTCTTTGAAAAACTTCTTTAAAAACACTCCTTTATGCTTTGCAGAATAATTCTACATTATTTTCGATCAACAATATGTCATTCACATATACTTATCAGAAATGTTGTAGTGCTCCCACTCACTTTCTTGTAAATACAGGCTTCACCGCAAGTCTGTATAAAACTATATGCTTTGATCATACTATCAAAGTGTTTATTCCAACTCCGAGAGGCTTGCACCAGTCCATAAATGGATCGCTGGAGCTTGCACACTTTGTTAGCTCCTTTTGGATCGACAAAACCTTCCGGCTGCATCATATACAACTCTTCTTCCAGAAATCCATTCAGGAATGCAGTTTTGACATCCATTTGCTGGATTTCATAAAATGCGGCAATTGCTAACATGATTCGGACAGACTTAAGCATAGATACGAGTGAGAAACTCTCATCATAGTCAACACCTTGAACTTGTCGAAAACCTTTTTGCGACAATTCTAGCTTTGTAGATAGTAACACTACTATCAGCGTCCGTCTTCCTCTTGAAGATCCATTTAATATCAATGGCTCGCTGATCATTGGGCAAGTCAATCAAAGTCCATACTTTGTTCTCATACATGGATCTCATCTCAGATTTCATGGCCTCAAGCCATTTCGCGGAATCTAGGCTCATCATCGCTTCCTCATAGTTCGCAAGTTCGTCATGGTCTAGTAACATGACTTCCAGAACAGGATTACCGTACCACTTTGGTGCGGATCTCACTCTGGTTTACCTATGAGATTCGGTATTAACTTGATCTGAAGTTACATGATCATCATCATTAGTCTTCCTCACTAATTGGTGTAGTAGTCACAGGAACAGATTTCTTGTGATGAACTACTTTTCAATAAGGGAGAAGGTACAATTACCTTATCAAGTTCTACTTTCCTCCCACTCACTTCTTTCAAGAGAAACTCCTTCTCTAGAAAGGATCCATTCTTAGCAACGAATGGCTTGCCTTCGGATCTGTGATAGAAGGTGTACCCAATAGTCTCCTTTGGGTATCCTATGAAGACATATTTCTCCGATTTGGGTTTGAGCTTATCAGGATGAAACTTTTTCATATAAGCATCACAATCCCAAACTTTAACAAACGACAACTTTGGTTTCTTGCCAAACCACAGTTCAGATTGTGTCGTCTCAACGGACTTAGATGGTGCCCTTTTAAGCGTGAATGCATCTGCCTTTAATGCATAGCCCCAAAACGATAGTGGTAGATCGGTAAGAGACATCATAGATCGCACCATATCTAATAAAGTACGGTTATGATGTTTGGACACACCATTCTGCTGTGGTGTTCCAGGTGGCGTGAGTAGTGAAACTATTTCACATTGTTTTAACTGAAGGCCAGACTCGCAACTCAAATATTTTACCTCTGCGATCATATCGTAGAAACTTTTATTTTCTTGTTACGATGATTCTCCACTTCACTCTGAAATTCTTTGAACTTTTCAAATATTTCAGACTTGTGTTTCATTAAGTAGATATACCCATATCTGCTCAAATCATCTGTGAAGGTCAGAAAATAATGATACCCGCCACGAGCCTTAACACTCATCGGATCTCATACATCAGTATGTATTATTTCCAATAAGTCAGTTGCTCACTCCATAGTTCCGGAGAACGGCGTTTTAGTCATCTTGCCCATGAGGCATGGTTCGCAAGCATCAACTGATTCATAATCAAGTGATTCCAAAAACCCATTAGCATGGAGTTTCTTCATGCGCTTTACACCAATATGACCTAAACGGCAGTGCCACAAATAAGTTGCACTATCATTATTAACTTTCATCTTTTGGTTTCAATATTATGATTATGTGTATCATTACGATCGAGATCCAATGAACTATTTTCATTGGGTCTGTAACCATATAAGGTTTTATTCATGTAAATAGAATAACAATTTATTCTCTTACTTAAATGAATAACCGTATTACAATAAACATGATCAAATCATATTCATGCTCAACGCAAACACCAAATAACACTTATTCAGGTTCAACACTAATCCCGAAAGTATAGGGAGTGTGCGATGATGATCATATCAATCTTGGAACCACTTCCAACACACATCGTCACTTCACCCTTAACTAGTCTCTGTTTATTCTGCAACTCCCGTTTCGAGTTACTAATCTTAGCAACTGAACTAGTATCAAATACTGAGGGGTTGCTATAAACACTAGTAAAGTACACATCAATAACATGTATATCAAATATACTTATGTTCACTTTGCCATCCTTCTTATCTGCCAATCACTTGGGGTAGTTTCGCTTCCAGTGACCAGTCCCTTTGCAGTAGAAACACTTAGTCTCAGGCTTAGGACCAGACTTGGGCTTCTTCACTTGAGCAGCAACTTGCTTGCTGTTCTTCTTGAAGTTCCCCTTCTTCCCTCTGCCCTTTTCTTGAAACTAGTGGTCTTGTCTACCATCAACACTTGATGTTTTTCTCGATTTCTACCTTCGTCAATTTCCGCATTACGAAGAGCTTGGGAATCGTTTCCGTTATCCCTTGCATACCATAGTTCATCACGAAGTTCTACTAACTTGATGATGGTGACTAGAGAATTCTGTCAATCACTATCTTATCTGGAAGATTAACTCCCACTTGATTCAAGCGATTGTAGTACTCAGACAATCTGAGCACATGCTCACTAGTTGAGCGATTCTCCTCCATCTTTTAGCTATAGAACTTGTTGGAGACTTCATATCTCTCAACTCGGGTATTTGCTTGAAATATTAACTTCAACTCCTGGAACATCTCATATGCTCCATGACGTTCAAAACTTCTTTGAAGTCCCGATTCTAAGCCATTAAGCATGGTGCACTAAACTATCATGTAGTCATCATATTGAGCTAGCCAAACGTTCATAACGTCTGCATCTGCTCCTGCAATAGGTCCGTCACCTAGCGGTGCATCAAGGACATAATTCTTCTATGCAGCAATGAGGATAAACCTCAGATCACGGATCCAATCCGCATCATTGCTACTAACATCTTTCAACACAATTTTCTCTAGGAACATATCAAAATAAACATAGGGAAGCAACAACGCGAGCTATTGATCTACAACATGATTTGCAAAATACTACCAGGACTAAGTTCATGATAAATTTAAGTTCAATTAATCATATTACTTAAGAATTCCCACTTAGATAGACATCCCTCTAATCCTCTAAGTGATTACATGATCCAAATCAACTAAACCATGTCCGATCATCACGTGAGATGGAGTAGTTTCATTGGTGAACATCGCTATGTTGATCATATCTGCTATATGATTCACGCTCGACCTTCGGTCTCCGTGTTCCGAGGCCATATCTGTATATGCTTGGCTCGTCAAGTATAACCTGAGTATTCTGCGTGTGCAACTGTTTTGCACCCGTTGTATTTGAACGTAGAGCCTATCACACCCGATCGTCACGTGGTGTCTCAGCACGAAGAACTTTCGCAACGGTGCATACTCAGGGAGAACACTTCTTGATAATTAGTGAGAGATCATCTTATAATGCTACCGTCAATCAAAGCAAGATAAGATGCATAAAAGATAAACATCACATGCAATCAATATAAGTGATATGATATGGCCATCATCATCTTGTGCTTGTGATTTCCATCTTCGAAGCACCATCGTGATCACCATCGTCACCGGCGCGGCACCTTGATCTCCATCGTAGCATCATTGTCGTCTTGCCAATCTTATGCTTCCACGACTATCGCTACCGCTTAGTGATAAAGTAAAGCATTACAACGCGATTGCATTGCATACAATAAAGCGACAACCATATGGCTCCTGCCAGTTGCCGATAACTCGGTTACAAAACATGATCATCTCATACAATAAAATTTAGCATCATGTCTTGACCATATCACATCACAACATGCCCTGCAAAAACAAGTTAGACGTCCTTTACTTTGTTGTTGCAAGTTTTACGTGGCTGCTACGAGCTTAAGCAAGAACCAATCTTACCTACACATCAAAACCACAACGATAGTTTGTCAAGTTGGTGTTGTTTTAACCTTCGCAAGGACCGGGCGTAGCCACACTCGGTTCAACTAAAGTTGGAGAAACTGTCACCCGCTAGCCACCTTTGTGCAAAGCACGTCGGGAGAACCGGTCTCGCGTAAGCGTACGCATAATGTCGGTCCGGGCCACTTCGTCCAACAATACCGCCGAACCAAAGTATGACATGCTGGTAAGCAATATGACTTATATCGCCCACAACTCACTTGTGTTCTACTCGTGCATATAACATCAACATATAAAACCTAGGCTCTGATACCGCTATTGGGGAACGTAGTAATTTCAAAAAAAATCCTACGCACATGCAAGATCATGGTGATGCATAGCAACGAGAGGGGAGAGTGTGATCTACGTACCCTTGTAGACCGACAGCGGAAGCGTTAGCACAACGCGGTTGATGTAGTCGTACGTCTTCACGGCCCAACCGATCAAGCACCGAAACTACGACACCTCCGAGTTCTAGCACACGTTTAGCTTGATGATGATCCCCGGACTCCGATCCAGCAAAGTGTTGGGAAAGAGTTCCGTTAGCACGACGGCGTGGTGACGATCTTGATGTACTACCGTCGCAGGGCTTCGCCTAAGCACCGCTACAATATTATCGAGGATTATGGTGGAAGGGGGCACCGCACACGGCTAAGAATATGATCACGTGGATCAACTTGTGTGTCTAGGGGTGGCCCCTGCCCCCGTATATAAAGGATCAAAGGGGGGTGCAGCCGGCCAAGAGGAGGGCGCGCCAGGAGGAGTCCTACTCCCACCGGGAGTAGGATTCCCCCCTTTCCTAGTTGGAATAGGATTCGGGAAGGGGAAAGAGGAGAAAGAGAAGGAAGGGGGGCGCCGCCCCCTTCTCCTTATCCTATTCGGACTAGGGGGGAGGGCGCGGCCCAGCCCTGGCCACCTCTCCTCTCTTCCACTAAAGCCCACTAAGGCCCATATACCTCCCGGGGGTTCCGGTAACCTCCCGGTACTCTGGTAAAATCCCGATTTCACCCGGAACACTTCCGATATCCAAATATAGGCTTCCAATATATCAATCTTTATGTCTCGACCATTTCGAGACTCCTCGTCATGTCCGTGATCACATCTGGGACTCTGAACAATCTTCGGTACATCAAAATGCATAAACTCATAATATAACTGTCATCGAAACCTTAAGCGTGCGGACCCTACGGGTTCGAGAACAATGTAGACATGACCGAGACACGTCTCCGGTCAATAACCAATAGCGGAACCTGGATGCTCATATTGGCTCCTACATATTCTACGAAGATCTTTTATCGGTCAGACCGCATAACAACATACGTTGTTCCCTTTGTCATCGATATGTTACTTGCCCGAGATTCGATCGTCGGTATCTCAATACCTAGTTCAATCTCGTTACCGGCAAGTCTCTTTACTCGTTCCGTAATACATCATCTCACAACTAACTCATTAGTTGCAATGCTTTCAAGGCTTATGTGATGTGCATTACCGAGAGGGCCCAGAGATACCTCTCCGACAATTGGAGTGACAAATCCTAATCTCGAAATATGCCAACCCAACATGTACCTTTGGAGACACCTGTAGAGCACCTTTATAATCACCCAGTTACGTTGTGACGTTTGGTAGCACACAAAGTGTTCCTCCGGCAAACGGGAGTTGCATAATCTCATAGTCATAGGAACATGTATAAGTCATGAAGAAAGCAATAGCAACATACTAAACGATCGGGTGCTAAGCTAATGGAATGGGTCATGTCAATCACATCATTCTCCTAATGATGTGATCCCGTTAATCAAATAACAACTCTTTTGTTTATGGTTAGGAAACATAACCATCTTCGATTAACGAGCTAGTCAAGTAGAGGCATACTAGTGACACTCTGTTTGTCTATGTATTCACACATGTATTATGTTTCCGGTTAATACAATTCTAGCATGAATAATAAACATTTATCATGATATAAGGAAATAAATAATAACTTTATTATTGCCTCTAGGGCATATTTCCTTCAATATTGCCATGCAACTTTCATCATCATCATATACATGACTTGAGCATTCATTGTCATATTGCTTTGCATGATTGTAAGATAGCTAGCATGATGTTTTCATGGCTCGTCCATTTTTTGATATCTTTGCTATGCTAGATCATTGCACATCCTGGTATGCCGCCGGAGGCATTCATATAGAGTCATATTTTGTTCTAGCATCGAGTTGTAATATTGAGTTGTAAGTAAATAAAAGTGTGATGATCATCATTATTAGAGCATTGTCCCATGATTCCCTCACAAGTTGGGATGAGTCTTCGGACTTTACAAAAAAAAAAGAAGCCAAAGAAGCCCACAAAAAAATAAAAGAGGCCGAAGAAGCCCACCAAACAAAAAAAGAAAAAATGAGAGAAAAGAGAGAAGGGACAATGTTACTATCCTTTTACCACACTTGTGCTTCAGAGTAGCACCATGTTCTTCATATAGAGAGTCTCTTGAGTTATCACTTTCATATACAAGTGGGAATTTTTCATTATAGAACTTGGCTTGTATATTCTGATGATGGGCTTCCTCAAATGCCCGGGGTCTTCATGAGCAAGCAAGTTGGATGCACACCCACTTAGTTTTCAGTTTGAACTTTCATACACTTATAGCCTTAGTGCATCCGTTGCATGGCAATCCCTACTCCTCACATTGACATCAATTGATGGGCATCTCCATAGCCCATTGATTAGCCGCGTCGATGTGAGACTTTCTTCCTTTTTGTCTTCTCCACACAACCTCCATCATCATATTCTATTCTACCTATAGTGCTATATCCATGGCTCACGCTCATGTATTGCGTGAAAGTTGAAAAGGTTTGAGAACATCAAAAGTATGAAACAATTGACTGGCTTGTCATTGGGGTTGTGCATGATTTGAGTATTTTGTGTGATGAAGATGGAGCATAGCCAAACCATATTATTTTGTAGGGATAACTTTCTTTGGCCATGTTATTTTGAAAAGACATGATTGCTTTATTAGTATGCTTGAAGTACTATTGTCTTAATGTCAAATGGTAGACTATTGCTTTGATCACTCGTGTCTTAATGTTCATGCCATGATTAGATTACATGATCAAGATTATGCTAGGTAGCATTCCACATGAAAAAGTATCTTTTTTATCATTTACCTACTCGAGGACGAGCAAGAATTAATCTTGGGGATGCTGATACGTCTCCGTCGTATCTATAATTTTTGATTGTTCCATGACAATATTATACAACTTTCATATAATTTTGGCAACTTTTTATACTATTTTTGGGACTAACATATCGATCTAGTGCCCAGTGTCAGTTCCTGTTTGTTGTATGTTTTTTGTTTCGCAGAAAATCCATATCAAACAAAGTCCAAACAGGATAAAAACTTATGAAGATTTTTTTGGAATATATGTGATTTTTGGGAAGAAGAATCAACGCGAGACGATACCCGAGGGGGCCATGAGGCAGGGGGCGCGCCCCAGGGGGCGCCCCTAACCCTTGTGGCCACCCCATAAGGCGGTTGGTGCCCTCCTTTCGCCGCAGGAAATCCAATATCCGGATACAAATCGTGTTAAAATTTCAGCCCAATCGGAGTTACGGATCTCTGGGAATATAAGAAACGGTGAAAGGCTAGAATCTGGAACGCAGAAACAGACAGAGACAGGGACAGATCGAATCTCGGAGGGGCTCTCGCCCCTTCGCCACCATGGAAGACATGGACCAGGGGGTAAACCCTTCTCCCATCTAGGGAGAAGGTCAAGGAAGAAGAAGAAGGGGGGCCCTCTCCCCCTCTCTCCCGGTGGCGCCGAAACACCGTCGGGGCCATCATCGTGTGACGGCGATCTACACCAACACCTCCGTCATCTTCACCAACATCTTCATCACCTCCCCCATCTATCTATAGTGGCCCACTCTCCCGCAACCTGTTGTACCCTCTACTTGAACATGGTGCTTTATGCTTCATATTATTATCCAATGATGTGTTGCCATCCTATGATGTCTGAGTAGATTTTCGTTGTCCTATCGGTAATTGGTGAATTGCTATGATTGGTTTAATTTGCTTGTGGTTATGTTGCTGTCCTTTGGTGCCCATCATATGAGCGCGCGTGTGGATCACACCATAGGGTTAGTTGTATGTTGATAGGACTATGTATTGGATGGCAAGAGTGACAGAAGCTTCAACCTAGCATAGAAATTGATGCATACGTGATTGAAGGGGGACCAATATATCTTAATTCTATGGTTGGGTTCTACCTTAATGAACGTTAGTAGTTGCGGATGCTTGCTAATAGTTCCAATCATAAGTGCATAGAATTCCAAGTCAGGGATGACATGCTAGTAGTGGCCTCTCCCACATAAAACTTGCTATCGGTCTAGTAAAGTAGTCAATTGCTTAGGGACAATTTCGCAATGTCTACCACCACTTTTTCACACTCGCTATACTAACTTTATTGCTTCTTTACCTAAAGCAGCCCCTAGTTTTTATTTACGTGCTCTTTATATTCTTGCAAACCTATCCCGTTACACCTACAAAGTACTTCTAGTTACTTGTTCTAGGTAAAGTGAACGTTAAGTGTGCTTAGAGTTGTATCGGTGGTCGATAGAACTTGAGGGAATATTTGTTCTACCTTTAGCTCCTCGTTGGGTTCGACACTCTTACTTATCGAAAGAGCCTACAATTGATCTCCTATACTTGTGGGTTATCAATCGCCAGCCAAGATGGATGGAGATGGAGCTGAATGTGCAGTGGCGCCATGGATCGAACTACCACCCTTGTTGAATGGACACCATCTTGTACCTTCACCTGTCGATCTAAGAGCTCTGCATGAGAAGGGACAATAGGTCAGATGAGACTATATGGACGCGTGTGGAGTAAATAAAGAGCACCAATGGATGTGCCTGCAATTATCCGTCGCCAGCAAGTGGCTCACGTCGATCAGTTGCCATTAAAATCTTTTAACATCGGTTATTTACCTCCTTGATTTCCGGTGACTAATCGCTGCTCATGCGGTGACCCTCTCGCCTGTATCGAATGGAAAAGACATAGAATCACCAGGCCAGCGAGGCATACATGGAACAGTCGACTCATACGCCTAAATAACAGACTACAGATTTTGTTATGTGAGCATCGACCCAACTTGTATAGCACTTGGTGTTCAGCACCAAAGCCCACACGGGATTGGAAGTACTCTCTCCATTTCTAAATATAAGTCTTTTTAGATATTTCAATAAGGATTGGATGCGAATGTATATAGATGTATGGTAGAGCATACATTCATTCATTTACTCCATATGTAGTCCATATTGGAATCTGTAACGCCCGGATAATCTTGCTACAGTAATCCCACGCTAATCATGGCACGTCATCCCGATTACTGTTGCTATCCTTGCAATAATTCGAAACCGTTCAAATTCAAAATTCAAATTGATGAAAACAATAAAAGTTTTCAAAATTTAAAATAAAATTGTTCGGTGGTTGACGAATATTACAAAGGTAATTATAGTGCAACAGACATATTTTTATAAAATGGCTAAATGGATTAAATGATTTAAGCAGAAAAGAAAAAAAATAAAAGAAAATACAAAAGGAAAGAAAAACAGAAAACCAAAAGGAAAAAAAAACCAAAACAAAAGGAGGGAAGCCCCCCCCTGCTGGACCGCGGCCCAGGTGGCCATCGGGCCAACCAGGCCGGCCCAGGTCGCCCCCCCCCCCCACTCCTCTCCCTTATCCACCCCCCCCACTCCCCACAGACAGCCTCCCCCACTCCCCCCGAAATATCCTCCCTCCCCCCCGATCTGGATCGGGAGGAGATCGCCGCCACCCGCCGGACCGCCCCGTCGCCGCCGAACGCCTCCCCGCCCTCCTCCTCGCCGGTCGTCCCCGGCCGCCCCCGAGCACGCTGCCTAGACCCTACGCGCCTCCCCCCACCGTGAGCATCGCCCCGCTCCTCCCCCTCTGCTCCCGTCGCCGGATCCGGCCGCGCCCGCGTACCCCCCTCCCCTCGCGCCTCCTCCGCTCAGCCGGGGCCTCTCCCCCCCCCCCGCCGCGCCAGGCCGTTCCGCCCCCGGCCCTCCCTCTCTCTTCCTCGCCCGCGACCGCGCGAGCCCCGCCGTGGCCGCGCATGCCGGCCCGCCGCTCGGAGGCCTCCCCTCCCTCGCCGGACCTCCCACACGGAGCTCCTCCTCGCCTCGGCACCGCTCGGGTAGCCCCGTGCCGGCCGCGCCCCTTATCGCCACCACCGAGCCACGGCCCCGGCGAGCACGCCCGCGCCCGCGGGCCGCCGTCGCCGCCACGCCGGGTTGCGCGCTGCCGCACCCCGCGCCTCCCTCTCATCCCGCCCCTGGCCGCGCCTGCGTGCCGTTGCTTACCCCCGGCAGCCCCTGCTCGTCGCGCCTACGCGTCCCGCACGCTCGCGCGAGGCCGCACCCGCTCGCACCTCGCCCCCGCGTCGTCTGCCACCCCGCAAGCGCTCGCCGGCTTCCCCGTCGCCGGCGACCTCACCGCGCCCCAGGGGCCTTCTCCCTGTCGCGCCTGGATGGGGCCTCGGGCATGAACGCTCGCACCCGCGAGCCCCTGTGCCCGGTAACCGCACGCCCGCACCCGGTTTGGCCCTTGGGCCACTGCCCAGTGGCCCCCATGCCCCTGTTAAAAAAAAGAATTAAAAAAATAATAATTAATTAATTAATTGACTAAATTAATTAAGTTAATTAATCCTACTTAATTAATCTAATTAACCTGTTAGTCTAATTAAACAGTAATTAGTTTAGCCTAAACCCTAGTTACCAAAATAGAGTATGACAGGTGGGTCCCACGGGACCCACATGTCAGGTTGACCAAGTCAACCCTGCTGACTGCTGACGTCAGCATGACATCATGCTGACGTCATAAATCCATTTTCCGAATTAATTAAATAATTAAATAAATTCCAGAAATTAATAAAATCTTTAGAAAATCATATCTTTTAATCCGTAACTCGGATTAAAATATTTTCAACATGAAAGTTGCTCAGAACGACGGGACGAATTCGGATACGCAAGTCCATTCGTCCGCCACACCCCCCTAACCTATCGAACCCGCAACTTTCCCCCTCCGGCTCCTCTGCCCGAAAACACGAAACACCGGGAATACTTTCCCGGATGATTCCCCCCTTAACCAGTACCACCTCATACCACGTTAGGGCACGCCTAGCATCGCTTCTTGACATGTCATGCATCGATATGCATCTGTTTACTTGGTATTCATTGTTTCTTCCCCCTCTTCTCTCCGGTAGACTACGAGACCGACGCTGCTGCTGCCCAGTTCGACTACGGAGTTGACGACCCCTCTCTCTTGCCAGAGCAACCAGGCAAGCCCCCCCCCCTTGATCACCAGATATCGCCTATTCTTTTCTATACTGCTTGCATTAGAGTAGTGTAGCATGTTACTGCTTTCCGTTGATCCTATTCTGATGCATAGCCTGACATTGTTGCTACACCTGTTGATACCTTACCTGCAATCCTAAATGCTTAGTATAGGATGCTAGTTTATCATCATTGGCCCTACATTCTTGTCAGTCTGCCTTGCTATACTATTGGGCCGTGATCACTCGGAGGTGATCACGGGTATATACTATACATACATACATACTATACAGATGGTGACTAAAGTCGGGTCAGCTCGAAGAGTACCCGCGAGTGATTCACGGATTGGGGGCTGAAAGGACCTTTGTCCCGACGGCCCTCTGTGTGGATCTTTGTGGCGGAGCGACAGGGCAGGTTGAGACCGCCTAGGAGAGAGGTGGGCCTGGCCCTGTTCGGCGTTCGCGGACACTTAACACGCTTAACGAGATCTTGGTATTTGATCTGAGTTGGCTACGAGCCTATACGCACTAACCATCTACGTGGGAGTAGTTATGGGTATCCCGACGTCGTGGTATCAGCCGAAGCACTTCAGACGTCAGCGACGGAGCGGCGCGCGCCGAATTGGACTGGAACGCCACTAGGCTAGGTCTGCTTTCGGCCGCCCACGCAACGTGCAGGTGTGCTCAGGGCGATGGGCCCAGACCCCTGCGCGCTTAGGTTTAGACCGGCGTGCTGGCCTCTCTGTTTTGCCTAGGTGGGGCTGCGACGTGTTGATCTTCCGAGGCCGGGCATGACCCAGGAAAGTGTGTCCGGCCAAATGGGATCAAGCGTGTTGGGTTATGTGGTGCACCCCTGCAGGGAAGTTAATCTATTCGAATAGCCGTGATCTTCGGTAACAGGACGACTTGGAGTTGTACCTTGACCTTATGACAACTAGAACCGGATACTTAATAAAACACACCCTTCCAAGTGCCAGATACAACCGGTGGTCGCTCTACCTCAGGGATATGAGGAGGGGATCGCCGGGTAGGATTATGCTATGAGATGCTATTTGGAGATGCTACTTGGAGGACTTCAATCTACTCTCTTTTACTTGATGCAAGACGGTGGCTGCGAGAAGCGTAGTCTTCGACAGGATTAGCTATCCCCCTCTTATTCTGGCATTCTGCAGTTCAGTCCACTGATATGGCCTCCTTACACATATACCCATGCATATGTAGTGTAGTTCCTTGCTTGCGAGTACTTTGGATGAGTACTCACGGTTGCTTTCTCCCCCCTTTTTCCCCTTTCCCTTCTTTCTGGTTGTCGCAACCAGATGTTGGAGTCCAGGAGCCAGACGCCACCGTCGACGACGACCCCTACTTCACTGGAGGTGCCTACTACTACGTGCTGCCCGCTGATGACGACCTGGAGTAGTTTAGGAGGATCCCAGGCAGGAGGCCTGCGCCTCTTTCGATCTGTATCCCAGTTTGTGCTAGCCTTCTTAAGGCAAACTTGTTTAACTTATGTCTGTACTCAGATATTGTTGCTTCCGCTGACTCGTCTATGATCGAGCACTTGTATTCGAGCCCTCGAGGCCCCTGGCTTGTATTATGATGCTTGTATGACTTATTTTATTTGTAGAGTTGTGTTGTGATATCTTCCCGTGAGTCCCTGATCTTGATCGTACACATTTGCGTGCATGATTAGTGTACGATTGAATCGGGGGCGTCACAAGTTGGTATCAGAGCCGACTGCCTGTAGGAATCCCCCTTCCACACTCCTTGGCCGAAGTCGAGTCTAGTCGTTGAAAAACTTTTACTAACTTGGCTGTGTGGCCCATGGGCCCACGTCGCCATTGGGTGGTACTAGGATCTTTTACTCCTCGACCTTTACTCTGGGACTCTGAACTCTTTTCTACTCGGGTTAAACGAATTTACTAACTCTAACATTAGGATCCCATTACCACGTTCACCCCGAAGTTGGATAAGCCATAGTTATTCTGTAGGATAGCATTTTGAATAGTGCCCATGTTGTCATTTGACTCCATTGAAACATCTTTGTTTTCAGATGGAACCCACGAGGCAGGTCGTGCGCCACACTGCGGCCATTGGTGCCTCAGGATCACCTGCTGTGCTAGCTGATATGATGACCTATCTGGGTTATCGCTGGCACCCTGAGTACACCGTCTACGAGGAGTACCAGGACTTTAACCAGGAGCAGTACCGTGCCATCGTCCACCTCTACTCTCGGGAGTATGAGTCCACTACCGTGCTGCACACCGCTCATGGTGTTGGAGTGACCATCGAGATGGCAGTCCACGATGCGGCTCATGCTGCTCTGACACGTCTTCGTGGAGAGTATCAGGCATTGGACACTTCCCCTTTCAGGCACATTCCTATCGCATCTGACGTTGGTGCGGAGGGATACTACACTGCCGCCTACTCCACCGTCACCCGAGAGCCTTTCCACCATCAGCGCCTGGTTCTGCATGCTGATGGGCTGGACCGAGCTAACAGAGCTCTTCGCCACGAGTTGTACACCACTCGTCAGCACCTTTACAGGGCTCTGACGCGGTTGCACCCCTTTGTCCGGTCTGGACAGCTGCCGCGTTCTGCGATCTACCCAGCCAGGACCGTGATGCCCCACGGTGTCGGATGGCCAGAGGTGGGAGGCTACTCTCCCGCACTTGGTCCTCTTCTGCCACCTGAGCGTCGGGTTCTACACCAGAGTATCCGCGGCCCCCAGGCCACTGACGTGGAGGACTATCCGTTGCCTCACTACCAGCTGTCAGGTTACAGCTACCTTCACAGTACCTCCTGGGACTGATGTAGTCTTGCTCATTAGTCTTAGATGCACTCGCGAGCCTGCGTGCCGCCTATGATGACTTAGTCTATGTACGGAACTCTGTGTACTGAACTCTATGTCCGACCCCTTTTGTAAGTTATGCCGACTATCTATGTGGTATCTGTCGTGCTCCTTTCATTATGCATGTTTCATCATGAATGACTCTTGTCTATGCAAATTTCTCAATACTGAACTACCCCTGTTATATATTAGCAGGATGGTTAGACCAGCTGGTCGTGGTCGTGGTGGCAACTTCCCACCACCGCCTGAGTACATGGCTGGTATGATCCAACAGCTTGAGATGAATCGCCAGTTCATGGAAAACATGATGGCTCAGTTTCCTCGCCCCAATATGAACCAGCATCCAAACACAACAACTCTGCAGGATTTCATACGCCTCAACCCAAGTGTGTACCGCAGCTCAACCCAGCCGCTGGATGCTGATGACTGGCTCCGTGACATCACCTATGAGATGGAGTCTGCTGATGTAGCCCCTGCCAGCTATGTCACTTTTGCTTCCTTCTTCCTGAAGGGACCCGCAGCGCAATGGTGGGACAGCCACAGGCGTACTCTGCCAGTTGGGACAATCATCTCCTGGCCAGACTTTCAGGCTGCCTTCCGTGCCCGCTTCATTCCTCAGGGAATCATGGACAGGAAGAAGCGTGAGTTTCGCAACCTCACCCAAGGCAACAAGACTGTTGAAGCTTATCAGCGGGAGTTTCTGGACTTATCCCGCTATGCTGAAGAAGACATTGCAACTGATGCTCGCAGACAGGAGAAGTTCCGTGAAGGCCTTCAAGCTGACATCAAGCTCACACTTCTAGTGCATGACTTTGCCGATTTCGCCACCTTGGTGAACAAGGCCATCAATGTCGAGACTGGTCTGCAAGAACACCAGAGCTCTCAAAGGCGCAACCGTGACACGGGCTCATCTTCGGGCCCGCCCTCGCAGAAGCGTAAGATATGGATCCCGAACAGCATGTACCGTCCAACTGCACCTGCCCCAAGGCAGTCTTATGCTGCACCTCGTCTGCCGGCTGCTCCAACTAGGCAGCCGAGGCTTCCAGCTCCACCACCCCAAGCTCCTGTTCCTACCCCCGAGAATGGGTTGTGCTTCAGGTGCGGACAACCAGGGCACCGTGCTAGGGAATGCAACCAGAAACAGAATCAACTGGCCCTTCCAGCAACTGGCCGTGGGAACAACCAGGCCCGCAACAACAATGCCAAGTCTTATGGCCGTGTTCATGCCAACCACATTGATCTGAATGAAGCTCAAGACCAGCCTGCTACTGTGATGGGTACACTCCTCGTAAATTCAGTACCAGCATCTGTTTTATTCGATACAGGTGCATCGCATTCATTCATGTCAGAAGATTTTGCATGCTTGCACGACATTAAATGTGAGGACATGAATGCTTCACTATTAGTGCACACCCCTGCGGGCCAATGTCGAACCTCCATGATTTGCAACGACGTCCCTGTAGAAATCGAAGGACTGGAATTCCTTGTCTCTCCCATCGTACTGAAGTCCTGTAGCATTGATCTCATTCTGGGAATGGATTGGTTAAAGGCGCATACTGCTTCTATCGTTTGCGCCACCAAGACCGTCCATCTGCTACACCCTTCTGATGAAATAATTAGCTACGATGCTCATCTGGTTCGGAATGTCGAGGCCAGGCTTTATGCCTTAAACGCATTGAACGCTACACCTCTCGAGGGCATTGAAAACATTCCCGTCGTGCGTGAATTCTTAGACGTCTTTCCTGAAGAACTCCCAGGGATTCCCCCTGCTAGAGCTGTCGAATTCATCATCGACTTGAAACCAGGCACCACTCCTATAGCCAAGCGACCCTACAAGATGCCGCCGCATGAACTCCTTGAGCTTAAGGAGGAAATCGATAAATCTCTTCGAAGTGGTTTCATTCGCCCAAGTTGCTCTCCTTGGGGAGCACCTTCTCTCTTTGTCAAGAAGAAAGATGGGACAAACCGATTGGTCCAAGACTACCGTCCTATAAATCAAGCTACCATTCAGAATAAGTATCCTCTTCCTCGGATCAATGATCTGTATGATCAATTGGCTGGATCATCAGTGTTCTCTAAACTCGACTTGAGGTTGGGTTACCACCAGATCCGTGTTCGTGAGGAAGATATCCCCAAGACCGCCTTTGTGACTCGTTATGGTTCATACGAGTACACCGTCATGTCTTTCGGCTTAACCAATGCTCCAGCCACCTTCTCTCGCCTGATGAACTATATATTCATGGATTACCTCGACAAGTTCGTCGTGGTTTATCTGGATGATATTCTGGTATTTTCCAAGAACGAAGAGGAACATGCTGAACATCTTCGCCTCGTGCTGGAAAAGCTACGAGAGTATCAACTTTATGCCAAGTTCTCCAAATGTGAATTCTGGCTTCCCGAAGTAACCTATCTTGGGCATGTCATCTCTAAGGATGGTATTGCCGTCAACCCTGAACGAGTTCAGGCTATTCTCGATTGGACTCCTCCGAAGAACGTTAAGCAAGTCAGAAGTTTTCTCGGTCTCGCCAGCTACTGCCGTCGATTCGTCGAGAACTTCTCCAAGATTGCCAGGCCTCTGACTAACCTATTGCGTAAGGGCGTCAAGTTCCAATGGACAGATAAATGTCAGGAAAGTTTCCAGGCACTCAAGGACAAGTTAACTTCTGCCCCAGTACTAGCTCCTCCTGATACTAAGAAGGACTTCGTCATTTACTGCGACGCTTCCCGTCAAGGACTAGGCTGTGTCCTAATGCAAGAGCGCAAAGTGGTTGCTTATGCCTCTCGGCAATTGCGCCCTCACGAAGAGAACTACCCAGTTCACGACCTCGAACTTGCTGCTGTCATTCATGCGCTAAAACAGTGGCGACATTACCTACTCGGTAATCGCTGCGAGATCTTCACTGACCACCAAAGTCTGAAGTATCTGTTTACTCAGCCAGACCTGAACCTCCGTCAGCAAAGATGGATGGAGACTGTTGCAGACTTTGATTTGGGTATTTCCTATACACCAGGCAAGGCTAATGTAATGGCTGATGCCTTGAGCCGCAAGTCTTACTGCAACCACCTCCAGGTTCACAAAGTCCAGCCCTCACTTGTTGAAGAATTCAGAAAGCTAAACCTCCATATTGTTCCTCCGGGTGCACTCGCTCCCCCTCCTCCGGAGTTCCGCAAGATGAATCTCCGTGTTGTTTCCCAGGGTTCCCTCTATACCCTGGCTGTTGAACCCGATCTCGTGGGCACCATAAAGACAATGCAGGGATTTGACTCTGAAGTCTACAAGATTAAGCAAGACCTCAAAGAAGGAAGTTCCTCATCCTTCACTATTGCTGATGATGGCGCCTTGTACTTCAAAGGCCGCCTAGTGGTGCCGTGTAAGAAGGAAAACCTGAATATGACTCAGGAGGTTATGAAAGAAACTCATGATACGCCTCTATGTATCCATCCTGGTAGTACGAAGATGTATCAAGACATTCGTCAGAGATTCTGGTGGTCTAACATGAAGCAAGACATTGCTTGTTATGTTGCTGAATGTGACGTTTGCCGTTGTATCAAAGCAGAACATCAAAGGCCTGCTGGAACTCTGCAACCTATATCTATTCCTGAATGGAAATGGGACCATGTCGAGATGGACTTCATTACTGGATTCCCCAAATCGCAGAAAGCTAATGATGCTATTCTTGTCGTCATTGACCGACTTTCTAAGGTTGCACATTTTCTGGCGGTCAAAGAAACGATCACTGCTAGTCAGCTTGCAACTCTCTACATGTCCAGAATTGTTTCGCTTCACGGTATTCCACTGGTTATCAGTTCAGACCGTGGCAGTTTATTCACTTCAAGATTCTGGGCGAGTTTCCAAGAAGCTATGGGCACTCATCTGTCTTTCAGCACTGCTTTTCATCCTCAGTCACAAGGGCAAGTTGAACGCGTCAACCAAGTTCTCGAAGACATGCTTCGAGCTTGTGTTATTTCCTTCGGCAAGAAATGGGAGGAATCTCTTCCGTATGCTGAGTTCTCTTATAATAATAGCTATCAAGCTAGTCTGAAGATGGCCCCCTTCGAAGTGTTATATGGACGAAAGTGCCGAACCCCTCTGAACTGGTCAGAAACTGGGGAACGTCCACTCTTTGGTCCGGATATTATCCAACATGCCGAAGATCAAGTCCGCATTATTCGCGAGAATCTCAAGACTGCTCAGTCACGTCAGAAGAGTCAGTATGACCGTCATCATAAAGACATGGTCTATCAACCTGGTGTGACGCCCGGATAATCAAGCTACAGTAACCCTCTAGTAATGATGCCTTGTCACCACTGTTACTGTTGTTAATCTCGCGTTAGATCGAAACCGGTTCGAATTCAAAATTCAAAATCAGGGAAACAATAAAAATTTTCAAACGTTAAAACTAAAATTGTTAAAAATGGGACAACTAAATCCTAGGTAATAATGGTGGAGAAACCACACTTGTATAAAATGCGTAAATACTCAAAAATGAATAAAACAACAGCAAAATTAATTAATTAAATGCCTTTGTATTTTGTAAAATACTAAACTATTTTATTTAGCTGTCCAAATTAATGTGGCAGTGGTATATTTAACATACTACATTTAGGTGTTGTTCTCACATTCTATAAAGTTGAAATAAATTAAAAATTTAATAAAACAGAAAAGAAGAAATAAAAGAAAAGAGAAAATAGAAAACAATAACTAAACTAAAACAAAAAGGAAGAACCCCCTCCCCCTGGGCCGAATGGCCCAGCTGGCCATCGGGCCGCCAGGCCGGCCCAACCGGCGCCCCACTCCCCTCCCCCATATCCCCCACGACCCAAACCCTAACCCCACCCCGTCACCCACTCGCCCCCTCCCCCCAGTCGCTCTCCCCCCTCCTCCCCGATCCAGATCGGATCGAGGGGAACGCCCCCCCCCCCCCCGACGACATCGCCCCCGACGCGAGCGCCGCCCGGATCGACACCACGCCGGCGACCCTCGCCGGATCGCTCCCCCGACGCTCTCCGTCGCCTGCCGCACAGGCCCCTGCGCCCCTCGCCGCCGTCTGGACCCCCCCTCCACACCGTCGCTCCACGCGCGGGGCACCCGCCGCCGCGGGATCGTCCCCGACCTCCTCCCCCCCCGCCTCACCGGACCCCCTCCCCGACGCCGGCGGCCGCCTCCCCGACTCCCTCCTCGCCGGTCGCCTCCAAGCTCCGTCGCGCCCGCCTCCTAGACCCCGCGGACCCCTTGTGAGCCTCGCCTCCTCCCTTTCGCCCCCGTACGCCCGAGTTCCGGGCGACGCAAGCCCCACCTCGCCTCCTGTCGCCGGTGCTCCTGGCCTCCTCGTCGCACGCCCTGGCGACGCCCGCCGTTGCCTGCGGCCGCGGCCATGCCCCTCGCCCCGCCTCGGTCCCCGCTGCTGCGGCTGGCCGCCGCGCTTGACGGCGCCCCACGTTGGCGGCCCCGCTCTGCTGCTGCTGCTTGCTCCCGCGTACTCGCGCGCCCCCTGCCGTGCCCCACCTGCCGCCGTGCTGCTCTGCTCCGCCCCTACCCCGGCCTCCCCCTGCTGCCCACGGCGTGCACGACCGCAGTGGCCGTCGGCGCCCTATGCAGCCACGGGTGCCCAGCTGCGGCCGGTTCGGGCCACTGCCACGTGGACCCGCACCAAAGAAAAAAGAGGAGTTAAAAAAAATATATATATATAAAATAATAATAAATAATAAAAATAATTAATTAATTAACTAATTAATTAACTTAATTAATTCTGATTAACCTAGCTAATTAAGATTAATTAATCTAATGACTAATTAACCTAATTAACTACTGTTAATTAGCTAACAGAGTATGACAGTGGGGCCCACCCCCTATTAACACTAATTAGGTTAATTAAAATGTTTAATTAAAAATGTGTCACTGACCAGCGGGACCCACATGTCAGGGTTGACTCAGTCAACCCCTGTTGACTGCTGACGTCAGCATGACATCATGCTGACGTCATTAATACTTTTTTCGAATTAATTAAATAAATAATTAAATTTCAGAAATTAATAAAATCTTTAGAAAATCATATCTTTTAATCCGTAACTCGGATTAAAATATTTTCAACATGAAAGTTGCTCAGAACGACGAGACGAGTCCGGATACGCAGTCCGTTCGTCCGCCACACCCCTCTAACCTATCGAACCCGCAACTTTCCCCCTCCGGCTCCTCTGCCCGAAAACACGAAACACCGGGAATACTTTCCCGGATGTTTTCCCCCCTTCACCGGTATCACCTACTACCGCGTTAGGGCACACCGAACACCGCGTATTGCCTTGTTATATTTTGTGATGCTTTGTTTGCTCTGTATTCATTATTTCTTCCCCCTCTTCTCTCCGGTAGACTACGAGACCGACGCTGATGCCACCGAGTACGACTACGTCATCGACGACCCCTCCTTGTCTGAGCAACCAGGTAAGCCCCCCCCCCCCCTTGATCACCAGATATCGCCTATTCTCCTCTATACTGCTTGCATTAGAGTAGTGTAGCATGTTACTGCTTTCGTTAATCCTATTCTGATGCATAGCCTGACATTGTCGCTACATCTGTTGATACCTTACCTGCAATCCTAAATGCTTAGTATAGGATGCTAGTTTATCATCATTGGCCCTACATTCTTGTCAGTCTGCCTTGCTATACTATCGGGCCGTGATCACTTGGGAGGTGATCACGGGTATATACTATACATACATACATACTATACAGATGGTGACTAAAGACGGGTCAGCTCATTGAGTACCCGCAAGCGATTCTGACGAGGGGGCTGAAAGGACAGGTGGCTCCATCCAGGTAGTGGTGGGCCTGAGTTCCCGACGGCCCCCGACTGTTACTTTGTGGCGGAGCGACAGGGCAGGTTGAGACCACCTAGGAGACAGGTGGGCCTGGCCCTGTTCGGCGTTCGCGGACACTTAACACGCTTAACGAGATCTTGGTATTTGATCCGAGTCTGGCTACGAGCCTATACGCACTAACCATCTACGTGGGAGTAGTTATGGGTATCCCGACGTCGTGGTATCAGCCGAAGCACTTCAGACGTCAGCGACGGAGCGGCGCGCGCCGAATTGGACTGGAACGCCACTAGGCTAGGTCTGCTTTCGGCCGCCCACGCAACGTGCAGGTGTGCTCAGGGCGATGGGCCCAGACCCCTGCGCGCTTAGGTTTAGACCGGCGTGCTGGCCTCTCTGTTTTGCCTAGGTGGGGCTGCGACGTGTTGATCTTCCGAGGCCGGGCATGACCCAGGAAAGTGTGTCCGGCCAAATGGGATCGAGCGTGTTGGGCTATGTGGTGCACCCCTGCAGGGAAGTTAATCTATTCGAATAGCCGTGATCTTCGGTAACAGGACGACTTGGAGTTGTACCTTGACCATATGACAACTAGAACCGGATACTTAATAAAACACACCCTTCCAAGTTCCACAGACAACCCGGTGATCGCTTTTCTACAGGGCGACGAGAGGAGGATCGCCGGGTAGGTTTATGCTATGCGATGCTACTGGAGATGCTACTTGGAGATACTACTTGGAGGAGTTCAATCTACTCTCTTCTATGTGCTGCGAGACGGAGGCTGCCAGAAGCGTAGTCTTCGATAAGACTAGCTATCCCCCTCTTATTCTGGCATTCTGCAGTTCAGTCCACTGATATGGCCCCCTTACACATACACCCATGCATATGTAGTTTAGTTCCTTGCTTGCGAGTACTTTGGATGAGTACTCACGGTTGCTTTCTCCCCCCTTTTTCCCCCTTTCCTTTCTTTCTGGTTGTCGCAACCAGATGCTGGAGCCCTGGAGCCAGACACCAACGTCGACGACGACTACTATCCCGGAGGTGCCTACTACTACGTGCTGCCCGCTGATGACGACCTGGAGAAGTTTAGGAGGATCCCAGGCAGGAGGCCTGCGCCTCTTTCGATCTGTATCCCAGTTTGTGCTAGCCTTCTTAAGGCAACTTGTTTAACTTATGTCTGTACTCAGATATTGTTGCTTCCGCTGACTCGTCTATGATCGAGCATTTGTATTCGAGCCCTCGAGGCCCCTGGCTTGTATTATGATGCTTGTATGACTTATTTTATTTGTAGAGTTGTGTTGTGATATCTTCCCGTGAGTCCCTGATCTTGATCGTACACATTTGCGTGCATGATTAGTGTACGATTGAATCGGGGGCGTCACAAGTTGGTATCAGAGCCGACTGCCTGTAGGAATCCCCCTTCCAACTCCTTGGCCGAAGTCGAGTCTAGTCATTACAAAACTTTTACTAACTTGGCTGTGTGCCTTACGGGCCCACGTCGCCATTGGGTGGTAGTAGGATCTTTTATTCCTCGGCCTATGCTCTGGGACTCTGACATCTCTTCTATTCGGGTTAAACGATTTTTACTAAAATCTGACTTTAGGTTCTCGAAAATACTTTCTCCCGGAGAGCCCCTTCAATCCAGGTGATCGCCGGCTACACCAGAAGATTTCGAAGTTACTCGCCGAAACTCTTTTGAGACTTTGTGCCCGTTGCCTTTGCAATTCCCTACCATCGAAATATCCCTATGGATAAATACATACACTTGACGTTCTTACTTTTATTCCCAGTTGATCTTGTTATTACAAGATACCCCGAAATTCTCTCTATTGATCCGAGAATATCTTGTGCCTACTGTCTTGCAATTCCTTGTCACCTGAATACCCCTATGGATAATTCTCGCACTTGTCGAGTATCCGCTTATCCCCAGTTGTTCATGTGTTTCACAAAAGTCTTCAAAATAATATTCGATCTTCCGAAAATCCTCTGGAGCCTTTGGCTCTTGAAATTCTTGCTTGCTTGCATTATGGTTAATCCCATAAGTCTCGTAGTCTTAATGACATTCCTTGTCATTATCATTTTGAGCATGTTGACTCAATATGTTTGCGAATACCCGCAAACATCATTGATCCTTATAAATTACCTTTCCGGCTGAGCTGCCATTCTTTTAACTGGAATTGGTTCTCGACCAATCCAATTGTCGTTGATTGTACCCTAAGGCTATTCAACTTATCCATCCCTAATCAGAGCATTGCTTCTGATCCCTTGATTTGGAAATCATAATTCCTTTGCAATTGACAATTGAGTTAGTTAGTTGTTTCTATAATTTGATCTCCTTGCACTCTTCTTCCTCTAGTTGAGTACCGATGCTCACGTCAGATCCATTGTGGACCATCAGGCCCATTGTTGGATTTTATCCGTCAGCATCCTTCATATTCAATAACCTTGTGAGCCTTCCCTTGGATACATAATGCCCTTGGTAATTGTATCATCTACTTTCTCAACCTTGCTCTACTTTCGAGCTTGTGTTATTTACTCTTGAAACTTGTGGTATACGTTTCTAAGAAGCCCCTGTGGGTTGAACATATGCCTTCTCTAAACCGTGTGAACCCGAAAGTTTTCACGAGTCGTACTCTTCTGGTATTTTGCCAAATAAAATTTCAAAACTACAACTTCATTGAGCGCGAGAAGTGAATGAAAGGTTGTGCATTGGAGAAGTGGGAGTCGACCTTGAACTTTGTGTTCATGCCCATGGACACGATGTAGATCCTGTCATAGAAGCTTCTTGTAAATATAACTATTTCAATTGAATTCATGATGAGAAATACCATCCTTGCCCCTCGATGATTCCTGTTCTCATCGACCACTTTATTGCCTTCCGTTCAACACAACTTGTTCGCGTTTTGTGTAAACCTTGAGATCACTGCTACCCAGCAGTTGATCTTCCTTACCTCGGAAGTATTACCATCACTTTTTGTCAAGAATGTGGTGAGAATTTCACCACCTCTTAATAATTCTTGATATCTTAATACTTCTTGCCATCTTCGTTCATTCCTTGGTCCCCGTATTGTTTTCAACCGGAATACCGACAATGGAGCTATGACGTGTGAATTCAAAACTTCTAGCAACCCTATTGCTTTGAAGTGAATGGGCGATAGTTCATTCTAAGTCCTTCGCTAATTGAATCACCATTCTAACATTGGTCGTGCAACCCAACCCGTACTTCGGGCGCACCCTTCAACCAATGTTTATTTGTGTATGTTTTCCTCGAGCATACTTCCTTATATCAGTTGATCTGACAAATGTTATCTCCTTGTTCACTTAATGGTGGAAATCCATCTTTTGGGAATCTCGGTGAATTGCCGTTGAGTTCACCAGACACCTCCTTGTCCTCTCCCTAGTTTAATGGTGAACTATTGCTTCAGAAACCCGCTCCCATAGTTCATTTCCCGAGAAGCTTGCAATGCCATTTCAACGATTTGTGTTGCGCCTTTTCTTCTCGGACATCCTGAGTCTCAGGTATCCTGACACCAATCGGATCTGAATCTCGGTCAGATATGATGGTTGAGACAACTTTCCAAGAGTTATGACATTGATCCTTTGATGACCCGGTAACATGATGTCATGCCTAGTACCCCCCCCCCCCCGGCTGGAGGACCTATCATTATAGATTCCTTCTCAGCAAGGCTATCCATTCACCCATGAGGAAATTGTAAGACTTATTCTACAAGTTATTCCTGATGGATCCTTCGTGTTTCCAGAGTCTGATCTTCACTTGAAGACCATGTCAATGCTATCTCGAAGCATGTCTATGGTACTCCAATTTTCAACAAGAACATTTGAAACCCAATGTTAAATGTTTCCTGCCCAATTATCCAAACACCGTTGAATGGGTAATGTCATGAAAATTTCTCTTCCCTTTCCTAAAGGGGTTTTCTACGCTATATCCCGTCATGAATATCATGCGTTGCTTGCCCTTGGGAAGGATATACCCCCGAAATATGTGTTTAAACACATTTTTCCTTTCCATTGTTCTGTTTAAACATAATAATCACTTTTCCTTTCCATTGGTTGGTTTAACCTTTCTTGAGGTCTATATAATCTAAGCAGTATTATTCTCCTGCTTATGTAAACACCTCGGTGTACAACTCTGTCAGTAAGACCCTGTTACTATTGTTGATGGCATTTCAGTAACCACCGATGGACGAGAACTTTGCCTATTGGTCCGCCTCGTTTCAACGAGCAGGAAAATGGTTCTCTTCGTCCCTCGCCCTTGGTACCAACATTGTTGCCGACATAACGGACCTGCTACTCTCTGACCAAGCTGAACGCCGCACACGTCAGAAGGCGATCAAGTTCTTCAAGGTCCAGTGGTCGAATCACTCTGAAGACGAAGCCACCTGGGAACGCGAGGATCGCCTGCGTGATGAATACCCCGCACTGTTTCCTTCTACCTCCTAAAATCTCGGGACGAGATTTCTTGTAGTGGAGGAGATTTGTAACGCCCCGATAATCTTGCTACAGTAATCCCACGCTAATCATGGCACGTCATCCCGATTACTGTTGCTATCCTCGCAATAATTCGAAACCGTTCAAATTCAAAATTCAAATTGATGAAAACAATAAAAGTTTTCAAAATTTAAAATAAAATTGTTCGGTGGTTGACGAATATTACAAAGGTAATTATAGTGCAACAGACATATTTTTATAAAATGGCTAAATGGATTAAATGATTTAAGCAGAAAAGAAAAAAAATAAAAGAAAATACAAAAGGAAAGAAAAACAGAAAACCAAAAGGAAAAAAAAGAGGGAAGCCCCCCCTGCTGGACCGCGGCCCAGCTGGCCATCGGGCCAACCAGGCCGGCCCAGGTCGGCCCCCCCCACTCCTGTCCCTTATCCACCCCCCCACTCCCCACAGACAGCCTCCCCCACTCCCCCCGAAATATCCTCCCTCCCCCCGATCTGGATCGGGAGGAGATCGCCGCCACCCGCCGGACCGCCCCGTCGCCGCCGAACGCCTCCCCGCCCTCCTCCTCGCCGGTCGTCCCCGGCCACCCCCGAGCACGCTGCCTAGACCCTACGCGCCTCCCCCCACCGTGAGCATCGCCCCGCTCCTCCCCCTCTGCTCCCGTCGCCGGATCCGGCCGCGCCCGCGTACCCCCCTCCCCTCGCGCCTCCTCCGCTTGGCCGGGGCCTCTTCCCCCCTCCCCCCGCCGCGCCAGGCCGTTCCGCCCCCGGCCCTCCCTCTCTCTTCCTCGCCCGCGACCGCGCGAGCCCCGCCGTGGCCGCGCACGCCGGCCCGCCGCTCGGAGGCCTCCCCTCCCTCACCGGACCTCCCACACGGAGCTCCTCCTCGCCTCGGCACCGCTCGGGTAGCCCCGTGCCGGCCGTGCCCCTTATCGCCACCACCGAGCCATGGCCCCGGCGAGCACGCCCGCGCCCGCGGGCCGCCGTCGCCGCCACGCCGGGTTGTGCGCTGCCGCACCCCGCGCCTCCCTCTCGTCCCGCCCTTGGCCGCGCCTGCGTGCCGTTGCTTACCCCCGGCAGCCCCTGCTCGTCGCGCCTACGCGTCCCGCACGCTCGCGCGAGGCCGCACCCGCTCGCACCTCGCCCCCGCGTCGTCTGCCACCCCGCAAGCGCTCGCCGGCTTCCCCGTCGCCGGCGACCTCGCCGCGCCCCAGGGGCCTTCTCCCTGTCGCGCCTGGATGGGGCCTCGGGCATGAACGCTCGCACCCGCGAGCCCCTGTGCCCGGTAACCGCACGACCGCACCCGGTTTGGCCCTTGGGCCACTGCCCAGTGGCCCCCATGCCCCTGTTAAAAAAAAGAAAAAGAATTAAAAAAAAGAATTAAAATAATAATTAATTAATTAATTAATTAATTGACTAAATTAATTAAGTTAATTAATCCTACTTAATTAATCTAATTAACCTGTTAGTCTAATTAAACAGTAATTAGTTTAGCCTAAACCCTAGTTACCTAAATAGAGTATGACAGGTGGGTCCCACGGGACCCACATGTCAGGTTGACCAAGTCAACCCTGCTGACTGCTGACGTTAGCATGACATCATGCTGACGTCATAAATCCATTTTCCGAATTAATTAAATAATTAAATAAATTCCAGAAATTAATAAAATCTTTAGAAAATCATATCTTTTAATCCGTAACTCGGATTAAAATATTTTCAACATGAAAGTTGCTCAGAACGACGGGACGAATTCGGATACGCAGTCTGTTCGTCCGCCACACCCCCCTAACCTATCGAACCCGGAACTTTCCCCCTCCGGCTCCTTTGCCCGAAAACACGAAACACCGGGAATACTTTCCCGGATGATTCCCCCCTTAACCAGTACCACCTCATACCACGTTAGGGCACGCCTAGCATCGCTTCTTGACATGTCATGCATCGATATGCATCTGTTTACTTGGTATTCATTGTTTCTTCCCCCTCTTCTCTCCGGTAGACTACGAGACCGACGCTGCTGCTGCCCAGTTCGACTACGGAGTTGACGACCCCTCTCTCTTGCCAGAGCAACCAGGCAAGCCCCCCCCACCTTGATCACCAGATATCGCCTATTCTTTTCTATACTGCTTGCATTAGAGTAGTGTAGCATGTTACTGCTTTCCGTTGATCCTATTCTGATGCATAGCCTGACATTGTTGCTACACCTGTTGATACCTTACCTGCAATCCTAAATGCTTAGTATAGGATGCTAGTTTATCATCATTGGCCCTACATTCTTGTCAGTCTGCCTTGCTATACTATTGGGCCGTGATCACTCGAAGGTGATCACGGGTATATACTGTACATACATACATACTATACAGATGGTGACTAAAGTCGGGTCAGCTCGAAGAGTACCCGCGAGTGATTCACGGATTGGGGGCTGAAAGGACCTTTGTCCCGACGGCCCTCTGTGTGGATCTTTGTGGCGGAGCGACAGGGCAGGTTGAGACCGCCTAGGAGAGAGGTGGGCCTGGCCCTGTTCGGCGTTCACGGACACTTAACACACTTAACGAGATCTTGGTATTTGATCTGAGTTGGCTATGAGCCTATACGCACTAACCATCTACGTGGGAGTAGTTATGGGTATCCCGACGTCGTGGTATCAGCCGAAGCACTTCAGACGTCAGCGACGGAGCGGCGCGCGCCGAATTGGACTGGAACGCCACTAGGCTAGGTCTGCTTTCGGCCGCCCACGCAACGTGCAGGTGTGCTCAGGGCGATGGGCCCAGACCCCTGCGCGCTTAGGTTTAGACCGGCGTGCTGGCCTCTCTGTTTTGCCTAGGTGGGGCTGCGACGTGTTGATCTTCCGAGGCCAGGCATGACCCAGGAAAGTGTGTCCGGCCAAATGGGATCAAGCGTGTTGGGTTATGTGGTGCACCCCTGCAGGGAAGTTAATCTATTCGAATAGCCGTGATCTTTGGTAACAGGACGACTTGGAGTTGTACCTTGACCTTATGACAACTAGAACCGGATACTTAATAAAACACACCCTTCCAAGTGCCAGATACAACCGGTGGTCGCTCTACCTCAGGGTTATGAGGAGGGGATCGCCGGGTAGGATTATGCTATGAGATGCTATTTGGAGATGCTACTTGGAGGACTTCAATCTACTCTCTTTTACTTGATGCAAGACGGTGGCTGCGAGAAGCGTAGTCTTCGACAGGATTAGCTATCCCCCCTCTTATTCTGGCATTCTGCAGTTCAGTCCACTGATATGGCCTCCTTACACATATACCCATGCATATGTAGTGTAGTTCCTTGCTTGCGAGTACTTTGGATGAGTACTCACGGTTGCTTTCTCCCCCCTTTTTCCCCTTTCCCTTCTTTCTGGTTGTCGCAACCAGATGTTGGAGTCCAGGAGCCAGACGCCACCGTCGACGACGACCCCTACTTCACTGGAGGTGCCTACTACTACGTGTTGCCCGCTGATGACGACCTGGAGTAGTTTAGGAGGATCCCAGGCAGGAGGCCTGCGCCTCTTTCGATCTGTATCCCAGTTTGTGCTAGCCTTCTTAAGGCAAACTTGTTTAACTTATGTCTGTACTCAGATATTGTTGCTTCCGCTGACTCGTCTATGATCGAGCACTTGTATTCGAGCCCTCGAGGCCCCTGGCTTGTATTATGATGCTTGTATGACTTATTTTATTTGTAGAGTTGTGTTGTGATATCTTCCCGTGAGTCCCTGATCTTGATCGTACACATTTGCGTGCATGATTAGTGTACGATTGAATCGGGGGCGTCACAGAATCTCTAAAAAGACCTATATTATGGGATGGAGGGAGTATATCCAAGGGTTAGCAACATATAGAAGTTTAGATAGAATGGCTGAACACGTTGACAACCTGAGATTGATAGATTAAGCAAGGTTTTTGTGAGGGGAAATTATTTGTATACCTCGGAGAAGCTGCTGCAGTATAATTTCAATTTGGGTAAATGGGAAACAAATTCAGTTTCTGTTGGGCTGTAATTCTTGTGGCACTTTATGATAAGATGAACAACCTCTTGTCTGGTGCCACCTCTAAAACAAAAACAGTTATGCAATTAGTCCAGGGCGTTTCTGCAGGGGTGAGTTGGGTAAGAAATCACATGAACTCAACAGAACTTGAAGATTTCCCACGCTCAAGTGCTCACTGTCGATTGACACTATGATAAGACCTGACAACGGCTGCTCTGAAAATGTAAGCACATTCAGTTGCCTCCTAGTCATTTTCAGTCCTAAACTACAAAAGGAAACAAGAATAAGATTGCACTCAAGTTTGACAACTTCAGGTTCAGATTTCTTGAAAGCTATTGATCATCTTCTATTGCCATCCACATATAAACAAGTTATTAGATGTAGATTAAACTTGGTGCAAACAAAGGAACCTGTCCAGCAGCATACCTCTCACCGGGTGCTCGAGCGAGGTTGGATCTGACAGCAGCACTCCCAAGGACTCCAGATGCTGTGTAGGAAAAATCAGGTACTGGCTCCCGTGGTGTGGTGCCACAACCAGCCTGAGGTAGAGCTCGTCGTCGTCATGAGAGAAGACAGGAAAAGGAGAGGGCGACCGAGGACTGAGGCACGAGGAGCTGCGAGCCAAAGGGAAGGATAGCGGTGGCAGCGGAACGTGTGTCGTGGGCGAGAGAGGAGAGATCGGGAGTGGGAGTCTAACGAGAGAGGCGAGAGGTCGAGGTCGTCGTAAAGAAACGAGAGGACTTTGATTTTGTTTTGGGAATAGCGGCCCGTGCATATTAAGCCCAGGAGCAGCCCACGCATGAGTATTGGACGACCTCCAATTTTGTTTAGGGAGCATCTGCCCAGCATGTGTAGCGCTCTCAGTAGGATTGAAGTTGCATCCAACTGCTAGAAATGCTGAGAATTGTAGATCCGATGGTCAACACGCTGATGGCCTGAGAAGGCTCGATTAGTGTTCAGTTTTAATGTATCTAAATATGCGATGTTTGCTGTGAAGTGTGTTGCATTTGGGTGATAAGGTCATCATATTTAAAAGCGGTGAGCAGAGTAATTACGTGTACACAAAATCAAACAGCCGTGGTTCACATGTGCTCACCCCCTGAAACATGAATACAGGCCACCAAACAACATTCCTAAGTCCACTAATGCAATGCAGGCTACCAAACCATATGAATAACATGATTTGTCCTGCATTAGCTTAGTGCATGTAAGGTGCCAAAAAACAGTGCATGTAACCAAACACGGTCTAGAATGCCTAGAATATGTATGCACCGTTGCAACGCACCTACAATTAGCAATAGTAAAGACTATTCTTTTTAGGCAAAGTAAAAATAAATAGAGAAGGACATTGAATTCGCCGGAAAGCCCAGACATGAGTACAGAGTTTTTCGAGAAGGCCCGGACATGATGAGTCACCCAACAGAAAAAAGCCCACCACACAACAGCAGTGCCTCATTCGTCGGGATCACCAGGCCCACAGCTTAGCCCAAAAGCCCAAACGAGCCATCAAAACCCTAAACACCATCTCCACGCCTCTCCCTCCGCTCCCTATATAGCGTCCCATCCACGCGCCGCCACTCTCCTTCCCGAGCCGGAGGCGGACGAGGTAAGAAGCAGCAGCCGCAGCGCGACCCCGCGAGAAACCCTACCGCCGCCGCCGCAGAAGCAGCCATGGTGAGCCTCCCAGCCACCGCTCCCCATCCAGATCCTTCAGTGTTTTCTCTAGGCCGCGTGCGCTAACGCTGCTGCGCTGCTCAGGGTATCGACCTCGTTGCCGGCGGGAGGAACAAGAGGACCAAGCGCGTCGCGCCCAAGTCCGACGATGTCTACCTCAAGCTCCTCGTCAAGGTATCCACGCGCGAACCCCACGCTTACGTCATCCGATGATCCACTTCCCTGTTTAAGATGTCATCCGCACGGCATGTTTCGTGATTCGATTAGCTCTAGACGCGTCTGTGATTGTTAGTTTAGCTGTATTTCCATCTACCTAGGCTGGCCGCCATTTCTCGTTGGATGCAGCGCTGTATAGTCTAGTGTTCCATAAGACCAGATCGGCTTTTTTGTATGTGTCGTGTGCTTCTGGATTGTGATTGTATTGTTGCTCTCTGGAGTGCAGCTCTACCGTTTCCTGGTGAGGAGGACCAAGAGCAAGTTCAACGCCGTCATCCTCAAGAGGCTCTTCATGAGCAAGACCAACCGCCCGCCGCTCTCCATGCGCCGCCTCTCCAACTTCATGAAGGGAAAGGTATGCGCACCCATACTTTGCCTAGAGACATTACCGTCTTTTGCTTGTAATCTAGTGGTAAGGTTCCCAATGATGCATTAACCATGCTAATACTTATACCATCTGACGAGCAATATATTATTAATGAGGGAACCATCTACTTAGTGCTGCTTTTTTGACTTCCAAAAACACAATTCTTAATTTTATTTCCCCCCTGTTTAAATTTGTGCATTTCCTCCAACTTAATGCACAAATTTAGTTTCTCACATGGTGGGTATGATGCAAACCATCTAGTCTATGAAACCAACTTAATGCCCATCAGTCTAGGTCTATATAGTGTTCTGCTTTTGGTAACCCAACCTACTGTTGCTCATATTTAAACTGTATATTGACAGGAGGAGAAGAACATTGCTGTGGTTGTTGGTACAATCACAGATGACATGCGGATCCAAGAGGTCCCAGCAATGAAGGTTACCGCTCTGAGGTTCACAGAGACAGCGAGGGCAAGGATTGTCAATGCTGGTGGGGAGTGCCTCACTTTTGACCAGCTTGCACTCCGTGCTCCAACTGGGGAGAACACGGTAATCTTTTAGTCTCCCTGATCTTTTGATTTGTATATGCACTTGCCATTGCTATGGTTAGCTCTTTTAACTATATTATAAGCTCTTAGGAAGTGATGCCATTATATTATGTTTATGGATTTGCTGTGGCTGTATTGATCAAGTGTTCTGTAGAGTACCATTATATTATTACCCTGCTCATCAGTTATCAATTTTCTTCAGAGAGGCTAAATTGTTACACTGATGTTTACGATTGAGTGTGATGGTGATAGTGAACTTGTCTGCCATTCCTGGAACTTCATTTGTATTTGAATGTATTCTTTTGGTTTTGATCTTTTTGAGGTTCCCAGTGATGCTTTAACCATGCTAATACTGAAATTATCTGACGAGCAATATATTTTTACTGAGGGAACCATTTACCTAGTTCTGCTGTTTTGACTTCCAGAAACATTGAATTTTTCATTTTATTTGTTCCCTTTTCAAATTTGTGCAATTGCATCCTGTTCTGAATTTTGCGATGATGATACACTTTACCCAGCTCATTATGAGACTTCCCTCTGTGGGTTGTCGTGATATGTACTTTTTTCCATTGTATCTGAGCTCTTGACATGTTGGCATAAGGTATTACTCTCATTGTAAATGTTTTTTGACTTTCAATGATGATACACTATAATCCCAGCTCTATGAGTACTTCCCTCTGTGGGTTGTCTGATCTCAACTAAACGTTATAGTTCTATCTGAGCAAACTACCTGTTGTTTACCTTTTTACTTCAGAACAGTAACTAATTTGTTTCTATTATTTTTGCTTATGCAAATGTTTAGTGCTAGCATTTTGTCTTGATTATTTTTGCAATGATGATACTATTACCCAGCTCATTATGAGACCTCCCTTTGTGGGTAGTCGTGATATGAACTTCTCTTTTGTATCTGAGCATTCTCAAAATTCTTTTTTATGATCTCTTCATTGCATTTCATTATTGCCTATTGTTTTGACTTGCAATGATGATACACTATAATCCCAGCTCTATGAATACTTCCCTCTGTGGGTTGTTTGATCTCATCTCAATTAAACGTTATAGTTCTATCTGAGCATACTATCTGCTATTTTCTGCTTTACTTGAAAAGGGCATCGAATTCTTTTTGTATTCTTTCTTATGCAAATGTTTAGTGCTAGCATTTTGTCTTGATTATTTTTGCAATGATGATACTATTACCCAGCTCATTATGAAACTTCCCTTTGTGGGGAGTCATGATATGAACTTCTCTTTTGTATCTGAGCCCACTCACATTTTTCTAATTATTATTTCATTACAACCTATTATCTTTGGCAAAATAAGCACAGCTAGATTGTTACTACTGCAGGGATGATACACTATAATCCCAGCTCTATGAAAACTTCCCTCTGTTGGTCCTTTGTGATATGAATCAAGCGTTATAGTTATATCTGAGCAGACTAGTTTGAGAACATGATCACCCCCGCTATTTAATAACTGGAGTTGTGGGGAATTTGTGATATGAACACATCACCTCCATTCAGCTATTTTTCTTGTTAGTGCTTCCAGTTGTGGGGAATTCAGTCTTATGTTTGCAAATGTGTGCATCTGCAGATCCTGTTGAGGGGACCCAAGAATGCCCGTGAGGCGGTGAGGCACTTCGGCAAGGCGCCTGGTGTGCCGCACAGCCACACCAAGCCCTATGTGCGCTCCAAGGGTAGGAAGTTTGAGAAGGCTCGTGGTAGGAGGAACAGCCGTGGCTTCAAGGTTTAAGTCGCCCTTTCTGTGTAGTCGCTGTTTGCGGGGAGCGACTGGTGTTCTGTTTGAGCAATTGACAGTAATTAGTAAAGTACTTTGTACTGAGAGTAGCACAATCTATCGCCCCCGTGTTCGGATGATATTTTGGAAGATCCTTATCGCTGTCATCTGTTTTGAATTTTTGAGCTTGAAGACCATGTTTTGTTGCTTTTCTGTTGACAATGTCCACTGGTGAATGTGTCTATGTGCGCTCCAGTTTGCAGTATCATTGTGTTAACTTTGTACCCATCTGTTGCTTAGCAACATATAATTCTGTAGGGCATTTAAACTTGTTAAATGCAACTTGATTCTGAGAAATGCTAATGAACTGTGATGAACTAGACCGCCCTCTCAAACTTCATAATGAACTGTGATGAACTAGACCGCCCTCTCAAACTTCACTTCAAATTTGTGGATTTAAGTTTCTATGTGCCGATTCCTTTCATTAAACTTGTGCTGTTCTCTTTGCTATTTCTCCTAACCATTTCCATACATGAAGCTTGTCTCGTATGTTTTACAAACAATTTAAACTTTTGAATGACATGTAAATCATTGGGCTGACATTTTAAATACATAAAATTGAATAACATTCAAATACAAACCACCTGCCAGTTCAAAGAAAATCATCAGCTAGCGTCAAAAGTCACCACGTGCGTTCATCAAAAGCCACCCGATCCCACATAGCACCTCACCGCCACTACAACCAGGGTACACAGAGGGTGGCAACCGGCGATCCAACATCTTGTCCATGAGTGATCTTCAATACTCCCTCCATTCCAAAATATAGTGCGCCCACGCTTCCCGAGGTCCAACTTTGACCATAAATTTAACCAACGAGACCAACTGCGGCGGGAGAAAAAACGATATAATTGAAAACTTCTTTTGAATACGAATTCACTGATATAATTTTTACTCCCGCCGCAATCGGTCCTGGTAGTTAAATTTGCGGTCAAAATTGAAGCACGAGGATAGAGGAAGTACTATATTGTGGAATGGAGGGAGTATATCCTTTGCTCTTGCTCTTTCCATTTCCACTTCGGCCTTGATAGGGCCAACCCTCAGGATCCTAGCAGAGGGAAGCGACCTGACTTTTGTGTCTGCTCGACTGATGAGTCTAGCATAGCAGTCAAGCCCCTTTCCACCTTTGCACTCGAGGACCAATGTGTGTCAGGCATGAGGAAACGTTTGAATGCCTCTGTTCCCTTTTGGGAGGCCTACTTAATTTGAAAGCCATATTTCCACGAAAAAGTTAAATGAAGAGAGTCGACTATTCAGAGGCAAGCCTATGCTCCTCTGCACATGCGTTCCTCTCAACCTTCATCAAGCCGCGCGTGTCTTCCATGTTCACTGCACCCTCAATCTTTTTGAGTTCCATCCACCTCAACGTCTTCTCATGATTTGTGCTCAGCTGATAATTTCTCCTTTGTCCCGATTATTGCATTGAGTTCTTTATTACTCCCTCCATAACGTAATATAAAACGTTTTTTACACCGGCATGGACTCTAAAAATGTCTTATAAAATGTTATAGAGGGAGTATATGCACACGCTCCACCATTTTTCTTGCTCTCTCTCATCCGTGCGAGATCTAGGAGTGAGGCTTCTCCTCAAAAAAAAACACATCACCTTCATCTTCAATATCTATGGAGTCGGAGATGCTCAATCTTGACCTCCTTGATGTTGTTTCAGTTTTCTCGCCCACTTCTCATTTTGCCTTGAGCTTTATGAAACAATGGGCAGAGTGAATGCCTTGTTCCTATTTCTTTTGTTCATATGCTTGTATAGCTTTTGGGTGTAGATGTCATACTCATTAAGTGGCACTTGTTTGACTCAACCTAACCACCGTTTGCAACAATCTTGGATGACATTCACTTCCAAAAGGGAGAATATTGTGGGCGAGAGAGTATTTTGTCCGGTTCGAGTGAGTGGGACATGGCGTACATAGTATTCCTCAACTCTCTTCCAAAAGGTTTCCTTAGTTTGATCAGCACCGACCGTGGTGTCAAGAGCTATGTTCAACCAAGAATATAAGAAAGCTTCATCTTCATTGACACCAGTTCACTGATCATGTTAGCCTCTTGTTGCTGATATGGACCGATCTCCTCCACTCACTTGCACTTGACACTTCGCGGCATTCATCCTCCATCGAGCCTTATAATGTGTTTTGAATCATCCAACGTTGACATGAAGGCCCACAAGCCATTGGGTTCGGTTCCCCACTACAATAGAGACGTGCGAAATCTCATCACCTATAATTGAACATCGAAGCTGGGGGGTGGGGGGAGGGAGAGTGAACATTGAGCGGCGGCAACTGGAGGCGGTTGAGTGGGAAATGTCTAGGCGCCAAAATTTTGCTCTTTGGGCAGCAGAATAGTGGAAGGGCTAAGTGATGTCAACACCCTAAAAAATATACCACTCACTCCAATCCATATTAATGTCGCCGATTTAGTACACGCATGCCCTAAATTAGCAACTTAATATGGATTGAAGCGAGTAGTATTTTTTTAGCAGAAAATGCTCAATTTGAGAGTGAACTCAAAATTTAGGGAGTTAAAATCCTTTTTTAGAGAGTGAGTTAAAAAACTTAGGAGGATGGCCGGGTGGTTTTCACTCTAAAAAAGCAGCTTCCTGGCAATGAAAACTATTTAATGAAAAAACTAGCACATCCTCTGCACGACCGACCCCTAGCGTCCCCGTTGAATTAATCGTGAAAATGCAACCGGCACAAACTGCAACCATCTGTGTAAACACGCCAATACGCCACATTCATCCGATGAATGCTTTCAAGTTCATGTTCATGAATTACACCTGCAGCTCACCGACTCTTCACAGGATCTCGCCGCAGTGCCTATTGTCTGTATGTACTAGTACTGTATCAGCTTTTGCCTCCCTAACAATACCCTCATGCACAGCACAAACACTGCTCTCCTCGCCACCATGCCGCCAATAAGGCCGAGTCACTATCTCAGACTGACCCAATCGCCCCCACAACTCAACTCAGTAGGAAAACTATCCTACACCAGCATAACACGTTAACGACACCCGCTCTTCAAATGGAGCGTACCGATTTCGGTCACAAAATCGGGCCTGCGACCCGCCTCCCATCAGTCGAGCTTTGCCCGCCTGCATGCGTTCGGCGACGTTTCTGCTTCTCACGCGATCGACTGGTAGCGGGCCCTAGGAATCCGTGAATCGCCATCTCGTATGGATATACTAAGAGCATCAGCGCCGGGGCCTCCAGCACCTTTGCTTGGTTGTAGAGGCGCCATCATTCTTCGGGGATTTGCATTTGCATTTGGTTTCTTGGGCGTGCCGAGTTTCACAAAGAACGTGGCGCTACATCCCTTCCCTACACCTTCACTGTCGAGCCAGATGTTCCCTTGCATCAGGCCAACAAATCTGATGGAACCAGAGAGTGTAGAGACATCGGTCAGCACAGAGATCAGAGAGTTTCAGGGGGGAAAAAGGAATGTGCAGAAATGCCCTCTTGATATACCTTCTGGAGAGGGCCAGACCCAACCCGTTGCCGTTGTGCAATTTCGTTGTTGCATTCTCACCGTGTGCGAATTTTCTGAAGGTGTGAGCCATATCCTCTGGTCCGATTCCACAGCCGGTGTCTTTTACCTACAGGAGAATATGACATCAGAACTTCTGCTAACATTAAGTTATTAGCCCTACCACTTGTCCCCTGTTTTTGCTCCTTAATTAGTTTGTACGTCTTCTATGGGCAGCCACAAGCGATCTAAAATAATCTTTATGGTATGTTTACCAATTACTGTAGAAAATGCAAATCATTCTTTTTCTCTTCAGGTTATCTATCACTTTGAAGACCTCAATCGAGGTCTCTTTGGAATGCTAATGTCTACATTTACGAGTACCACTGCATTAACTTGGCGAGCATTGGCAAGCATCATTAGAAAGTTATGGTGTTATGTATTATGCGTTTGTGGCAACTTTCGGCATATTGAGGAGTTAAGAGAAAAGGAGTGTATGTTCATAGGCAAACCTGAACAACCAAGTAGAAAGACCCATCAGAGGGAACTGGATGTAAGTTAGAAGCATATGGGTCCCTCAATGAATCTGGCCTGGCTATGGAAGCTGCAATTGAAATGTGACCCTCCTTTGTGAACTTAATGGAGTTGCCAGCAACATTTAGCATTATCTGCATCAATCGCTTGCGATCACCAATTGCACAGGAAGGCAACTCTGGAGCCAAGGAAACCATTACCGAGAGCCTTTTGCATGCAGCCACTGGCTTAATCAAATTAACCACCTACAAGATGAACTAGTGAGTTGACCTCAAATCCAACTGTATATTTTCCCCTCCTTTTAGGCAACATAGTAGCAAAGTCGAAATATTAAAACTGCTGTCAGGGCACTTACATCCGTAAAGGCAGCATGCAGGTTGAAAGGTGCAATGTCCAGCTCAAGACTCCCATTCCCAAGCTTGGAAATATCTAAAACATCGTTGGTCAAAGTGACTAGAAAATCGCTACTCTTTAGTATAGTCTCAATCATCAGGCGTTGTTCAGCCGTAAGAGTTGTTTCCAGAAGGAGGGAGGATAAAGAAACAATGGCTTTCATAGGAGTACGCATTTCATGGTTCATCACAGCAAGAAAATCATTACGAGCACATATAGCCATTTCTGCCTCTCGACGTGCTGCATCAAGGGCAATATTCTGCTCCATTAGTAGATCACGGGCCCTCATGGACTCTTCCAAAATGGCAGCATGAGACAGTGCAACTGCCACCTAAAATAAGAAAAATGAGCGAACGTGGTCATGTTTTTTTTACAATATCTGCAGGCATGAAGTGTAGTGCAGTCTACTTCATAAAGAAATAATTAAATGCAAAATTATCCATCTAAGAGCAGCATTATAGGCTAAATGCTAACAGAAAATGCTAAACATTAAGCATTGATAATAAGACTTTATAATAGTTGTAGCCCAAGTAAACTGACAAAACGCTGAGAACAACTCAACGACATACCACACAAAGTCACAAACACAATGGAATCAGAAGAAAAAAGCATTAGTGCCAGGAAGAAACTAATAACTAAACTTGGAGGAGGGCATATAGGAAGTGTAGCATGATACACAATCAGGAACAACACTTAGCTGGTTAACCTGAAACATTTCTTTAACAAGGAAACAAAAGTATCAATGATGACGGCATGCATACTTCCAATAATTAAATCAAGGATGCATACAAGTGCTGAATGACTTTCACAGAGCTTGTCAGGATATAAACCAATTACTCGCAAGCAATATCATATTAGGGAAAAGGAAGATAGATAGGGCAGAAGGGAAACTAAAAAAAATATGATTTTCAAGAAAAAATAGTTTCACACTTCAAACCATAATAAAATGATTTACTAGGTTAACTCAATTCTCTTCAAAACTCTTATTCACACACAAAGCATACACATTTATGATTTATCCATTGACTTGACTAATAAGAAAACTCGCACAGAGCAGGCCAAAGAAATATACAAATGCAGCCCTATAGTAGGATTCTAAAGCTGATAATATCAGAGGCCAGACATAGGTTACCAGACAACCACACCAGTGATTACAGATTACATATATAAAAAAATGAACAGAAATAAAATCAACAACTACCTGATCAGCAACAACTTCAACAAGCTCTAGTTCATGGGTACGCCATTTTCTTGCACTGTCTGGAGGCAGCATCAAAACCATTACTGCGAAGCTTTTTGCAGATAGCTCAGGCCAATCATTTATTTCGAAATTTGTAAGGTGCAGCAGTGGAACTCGGACAGCTACGACCTCTGGTGGCGCGTACCTGCTTGTGTCTGCCTTTATTGAAGCCAATGGGGAAGTATGTGGAATGCTTTCTGCACGATTACTATTAAAAACCTTTGAAACAACCGGAAGATTTATAGGAACAACTAAGCCAATAGGAGCGCTGTTATGGATTGTATGGGACAGGTGAAGGGCTGTTCCAGAGCGGGATGGCATCCACAGGGCACATTCAGCTAACCCAAGAGTCCTTCCCAACTCAACAAGCGTAGTTCTCAAAATAGTGTGCCTGTCAAGCGTGCTCCTTATCTCATGTGTGAGCATGTGGACATGTCTGCCTGTCTCCTCCTGTGTTCTTATAATCCCCATCTCTTTGTCAAGCTCTTCAGCCTTATCCTTCAGATACCTCTCTCGCAACTTCACGCTCAACAAATCAGGAATTATGTGCACAAGCATCAATGCCGTTATGCATGAAACCACTGCTGTCGCAGCTTTCGCCATTGTCATTACCACCGCTATAGTCTTGCTATAAGTGGCGAAAGTCCACAAGTTTATCAGGTGAGTTGCCCCACAAAGCACAATGAAGGCGCCAAACTGTATGAGCACCCATCGGTAAGGGAAGAATGATGACTTCTTGACAAAGTATATGAGCTCCAAAGGGATCGAGAAGTATGCAAGTGCGATGAAAAAGTCAGATATGTACTGATACTTCACAAGGAGATCATCGGCCTGCCAAAGTGGTTCGATGCAATCACATGCATCCATCTGCTAACAGCAAAAGGTGTTACCGGAGAGCTGCACTCCTACTTGACCTGTGAAAACATAACATCAAACTTTTACTTGACTTGATTTGTAAAACAATTCCACAAAAAACCATGAAAGAGAGCAACTTCCATAGGGCAGCTATAATAATATGTTAATAGCATGGAGTGGTAGTGGTGGTCCAAACCATATATCCATCAGCCAAATTTGCATATGACAGGCTCTAGTTGGGTTAAGCTATGAAAAATACAGTCAAGATCAAGAGGACATGCAGAAGACAGAACGCATCTGTAAGATTAGCAATCACATTTACATAAAAACGCAGTGCTACGCGCTACGCCAATAAACAACTAATGCCATCAAACGAATAACACTAACTTACACCTCCCAACAAAGACACCAGTGAAAAAGATTACCAGTCCCTATAAAACTAAAAGCCACAAGCTCCAAAGGCGCCGTGAAACTAAACACCGCACTTCGACCCTGAATCCAACTCTGAACCATCATACATGGAATGGAACGCCTAAATAAAGGTTAAATTACTTGTGTGAACCTAAACTGAGGTCTGTGAAGCTGAGAAATTATATTGACAGTCCATGGCACACAACCCTACCTTGACCAAACCCAAAATTGAAATCGATTCAGTATTACAATTTACAGCATGTTATCATCAAACTGCTTGAGATTTTTATTTGCAATTCACGAAATAGCTTGACTGCTTGAGGCTGAGAAATTACTTCAGCAAGATACCTCAGCTTAAGCTTCTCTCTTTTCTCTGTCTGCTCTCCTCTGCCGCCGCACGCCTTGTCTTGACCAGACCAAGACGACGCGGCAAGCTCGAGCACGGCAGGTAAGAGGAAGAATCCCACCGCAACAGCAGCAGGAAATGCAAGAAACCGGAGGCAGCTCTTGTAGCCACTCTCCCAGCCGCACAAGGAACTCCAGGGACACCGCGCCGATCTCAGCACGGCAGCGCGCCGGAACCAAGAACCGCACCAACAACCGCCGGTGGAAAACGACGAGGTCTCCTCGCTCTAAATCGAAGCAGCAGCTGCTCGCGTGTTGACCTGAGACACGGGAGGAGAGACGGGCGGCGACTCGATCTGCTGCCCGGCGCTCCCGTGCCGGAGCTGCCCACGATTGTCGGGATGGATGGATTCTTGGGAATGAGGAGAGAGAGAGGGGGGCTGGGCTGGAGGGGATGTCCCGGAGCTGCAAGTGACTAGAGAAAAAGCGCCCTTTTGGTTTCTGTTGGATGTGAAAGCGAAGACGCGACACCCCGCCGTTAATGGCAGCAACTTGGAACTTCGCCACACTTTGCAGGTAAAAAAATGGAGTACTGATCGAGCCTTTCCTCTTGAGTTCTTTGTTTAATATAACTACGATTTATGCAGGATTTTGTGCGTATTTTAAAACATATACTACTATGATTTTGTGCAAGATTATCACGAATTTATGCATAAATTCTGTTTCAAGTTGCACATTTTTCCAAGGGAGTTTGGCTTTCTTTGTTTAGCATTAGAGAAAATCGGCGAAAGACTTTCGTGCCGTTCTGATGCTTTTTTTAGCAGCCAAGTTGCACATGATGATTTTGTGGCGTGATTAGGTGCTCCTCTAGGCAAAAATATACTAGTATCATCAACTAATTAAAGATCAATGTCTCTGAAATCGCCAACACTGATAATTTCATACTCCACTAAAATGCATTACTAGTGCCTTTCTCAGTTCAGCAACACTGGAATCCAACCGTGCATCTGAAGGATGAAGACCACTACTAATTTGCATAATACTGCCACTACTAATTCTTAAGGGAAAAAAAATCCGTGGTGAAAGCGACAGGGGAGGCTGGATGCATTGCACCTGCTGGGCTGGATGCATGGACATGTGAGGCAGACGTTTGGAGTCAGACTTGACCACAGAGAGAGATGCTTTGCTGTAGGATGTACGGCATGCTGATGTGTGATGGGTTGCACCTGCCCATCACCGGCCTTTCCCATGCTCTCTTTTGTGTTTGTGCAGACGTAGCATCTTCAGCCGTGGCCCCAGGAGATGCTAAAAATCGCTGCCTGGGGGGCGTACTCGCACTAACCACATGCTAGGAGCGTGATGCTTTTCAGTCTTCATGCTTACGTTTTTTTTAAAAACAAAATTCAGCCCCACATTCGCCCAAACAAGACGTAAATTCAATCAAACTTCAGCGAGTTCATAACATATATATAATATTTTACAAAAGAAAAAAAAACACCACTAGACCCGCCGCCGTCCTCGTCGTTCCTCGCCGACCACCGCCCTTGAAGCTCTACATGCCGAGAAGCCTGTAGAACTGCGTGTAGTCGCCGCCGTCGCCGTCGTCGTCGCCTCCTCCCCGGCCGCCGTCCCTGTTGCTCCCCTGCCCAGGGTCGCCGACGCGCGACGGGTTGGACGGTCCGAGGGCGTTCTCGTCCTCGTCGCTGTCGAGGATCCCCACGCCGTTCTCGTCCTCGCGCCCACGCTGACGGGCGGCTATCTCCTGTAGGGCTCGGCGCTGCCGGGCCATCTCGTCGCGGAGGTAGTCATCCCGCGCCCACTTTAGGGCGGCCTCGTCGGAGAAGCCGCGCTGGGCTATGGCCTCGTGCTCTGCGGGAAGGCCGGGCTCCACCTTCGGCCTGACGAGTTGGGCAGAGGTGGGGCAGGACTCGGCGATGCGGACGCTGGAGCTACGGGTGCACTGGCTGATCGGCGCGTCCTGGGGCTCCGGCTTGATGAGGAGGAGGGAGGGAGAGCCGGACGAGGAGGAGGACGCCGGGTCCATGTGCCTCGGCGTCCATGAGCTCCCACGCCGGCGGGAGAAGGTGTGTGGGGGGGGGAGCGAGGTACTCCAGCCTGGGCGTGTGGCCGCCGTGCGTACGCGTAGCGGTCGAGTGACGCGCGTCGCCCCGTCTTCACTGCGCCGCCCGTGAGGCATCAATGGAGGAGGTTGACCGGCGCGGCAGCGCGCGACAACTTTGGCATTGATTCCCCCGCGGGAACCGAGGCGATGAGGACGATGAAGCGACGAGAAGAGCCGAGTCACTGCCAAGGAGGGCCCGCCGATTTTCACGCCAAAAACGATTCGGCCGGCGCCCCCAAGCGCCCCCCCAGCGCGCCGGGTTCGGCCTGAGTCCGCCGGCGCCAATTTTGGTCCGAGCCGGCAAAAAAGGGCCTTTGGGGGCGCGGCTGGGCCGTTTGGCATCGGCGGCCAAAAAATCGTCTGAGGAGTCTTGTTGGGGGCGCGGATGGAGATGCTCTTAGGCTTTGTTTTTTTGAGCTTTTGTTTCTGCTTTCATAGCTTTTTTATTTTAATCAAAAACACCATAAAAATTTCTGAATAGATGCTTTCGGAGTTTTTATGGCTTTTGGAGCCAAATATTGTTATATCAATTCATCAAAAGCTATCAAAGCTCCAAAAGCATTTATTTAGAAGTTTTTATGGCTTTTTGATCAAAATGAAAAAGCTGTAAAAGTAGGAGCAAAAACCTAAACAAACATGGCTTTACAAATGTACAAAATCAATGACCTGGGAAACCACAAACAATATTGTCAGCCCTCTCTAATTCGTAGGATTTTTGAAACATAAAACCATAAAAAGGAAAGATTTAGTGCGAAAGTCTTCTTGTGCACATGAGCACATATGCGCCAGCTGTCAACAGTAAATTAAAAAAATACCTCCTCTGTTAACTAATATAAGATCTTTTAGATCACTATTTTAGTGATATAAACAATTTTATATTAGTTTATAGAGGGAGTAGTAAACAATATTTCAAAAAAAATGATTTTTAGGCAAACATTGTTGAATGTTTCAAGTGTGTGCAAAGTTTCATCATGGAATGGCATTCATGAAAGTCGTGGTGAAAACAAAAACAAAAACAGTTCTCCAAAATGCTTTAAAAATAGTTTTTTTTGGAAATTTGTTTTTTCGCCACAACTTTCAAGAATGTCATTGCATCATCAAACTTTGCGAGCACTCAAATCATTCAACAATGTTTGCAAAAAAAAAGATCAATTTTTTTTTTACAAAATTGCTGTTCATCCAGGTCCATTTGTGCTCGGGATCAGATACCCCACGTCCGATTTAGTGGCTATGTTCTCTCAAATCCATTCCTACAGTATTAGGAATCCATTGAATTTGGTATTAGAAATTATTTGACGCCATAGGACAAACAAAGAAAATGTAAAGAAGTCTGACGGATGGAAATGTTCCTCCTAAATAGAGCCCACACCAATTCTTAGAAAATTTCCTAAGAATTACAATCTTAGAAATCAAATAGCCTATGTACAAAAATCCCGATCCTCCAAAAATCAATGAATCCAGGGAGCATCTATATTTGTTCTCTCATATATGACATCTATATTTGTTCTCTCATATATGATATATTTTTCATATTCAATTATTTGTATTAAAAATATTTGCAAATGGTGTTGCATCATTATATTTTGCGGTCTATAATCTAGCGTTAGCTTCTGGACTTTTGCTTGCAAATCAATTCAATTTTTATGTGTTTATTCATGGCTGTATTAGGGTTGCCTATCTGAAGCTCTTATAATTTAATTTATAGGTTTTTAGTTAATCCAAGATTCAACGCGTACGAACATCCATACTATCAGGAGGGCACAAGTAAAGGCACTTTGGTTTGAACTCCAAGACATATCCTAAACCGAGGTCCTCAAACAATCCACTAAAGCAACTCAACTCCACTGTTTTCGAAAGCCTCGATACCACCATGTACTATTGAGCCTTCAAGGAGTGAGTTACGCTAGAGTGCAAACTAAGTTTCCACAACCTTGAAACTTCCAATCATTTTTGTGTAAAGGAGATGTAAATATGTTTGAGTGAGTAAGAAATTTCTCTCAAAATAGAATCCAAGGCAATTCTTAGGATTTTTTCCCTGAGGATACCAATCTTACGAATCAAATAGCCCATGTATTTAAAAATAGTCCTAAGGATGACCCAGATCCTCCAAAAATCTATAAATTCACTTGAATCCAAGGACATTTATGGTTGTTGTCGCGCACTATGATATTTGTTCTTAGAACATTTCTTGCACTAGAAAGCATTTGCATATTGTTTTTTGCCTCATTGCGTTGTGTGATCTATAATCTATTTGTTAGCTTCGATGTACGAGCTTCGGTAAGTTGTTTATGTTACTATAAAGAAAAGGGTTCAAAACTAAAATATTTCTTTGTTTTTTAAATCTTTATTTGGTTGTCTATTTTGTGCCTCTTTTCTTAACTTTAAAAATCACAATAATATTATCTTATTTTTTGTTTTCTTATTGCATTCTTTAAGAAAAATTAAAACTAAACGTATTTCACGTTGTGTTTCATGAGTGTCTTCTCTTGTTTGAAAAAACATTTGAAGGAAAATACTAATAATATTTCTCTTTATTCATTCTTATGGTTTTATTTGATTATTACTTTGGTTTTCATTTGCCCCTTTCATTGTTTTTATTGCTTTTCTTATTATTTTTTCTTCTTTGTATTTAAGTCACATGATTTCTTATAAATCCACAAAAGGATTCCTTTGTTCGTGTCTTATTGAGTCTTGGTGTTTCAGCAAGAGAAAACAACAAAGAGATTTCTGGGTGGGACTTATTGTTTTATCTTTTGAACTAATGAAAACCCAAAAATATTTCTACTGTATTTTCATTTGTATAATTTGGTCGCATATTCGGCTTCAGCCCATGAGGACACTTGCACTTCATTATATATTATCACTTATATTATTCAATCATGCAAGTGAAAAATCAACAACGATGATTGCTTGATGAAGTGACCGTGACAAAGAAAGCTGGCACGATCATCATTTTTTTTGTTTGTGTACATATGTCTATTGACATGCTCTCTTTATAGCATCTTGTGTTTGTAATATTGTGCATAATATAAGCTTGGTGATTCATGCTTTCTCGTGCTAAGTCTTAATCATCTAGGTGTACCTTATGTGCTATCTTGAATACTAACATGCATTATACTAGATCATAATTTGGTATGTTAGTATGGTATCTTCCTTTGAAGTAGTCAAGTGACTTGACTTGTCACATGTTTTTATAATTCCAATTCATCCCCAAAGCTATTATAACTTTAGAGTGTTAGTATCCTACTTATGTTACCTCTTAATGCTTACTTATTCAAAATGCATGTTTATGATCGTTATGCTTTTAGTTGGTCACTTCCTAGTCTATTGCTAGCCTTCGTCTACACTAAGCATGCATTCTGCTTGTGCATCCAATGTCCTTGAGCCAAGTTTGCCATAAGAGTCCATTATACCTTCCTATCATGAATAAGAGTCATTCCTAGTAAGTTTTCATTGTCACACCAAATCATCCTTTTGTTTCCTAAGTTTTCAAAGTGGGTGAAGTGTGGGTTTCCTCAATCTTTGTAATGGCTACCCATGGAAACAAATGAAAAAAAAATCCTACAAAGGAACTCCAAAACTAAAGAAATAAAAGTTGTTTGGGGCTATTAAAAAGAGAATGGTAAAGTTACCCTTCTAACTCGTCAAAACCGAAAAACAATTCCTAAAACCTTGGCATCATAAGTCCGCCAGTTTTTATTAAAATAAGCGCATTTCAATCCCTACTTCCCTCTGTGATGGTCCTATACTTTTAATTTTTATGTTGTGTCATCACTTTCCTCGAGCACCGACTATTGAGAGCATAATTACCATTCTTTATTTTTTGGAAAAATTCTAAACTTTATTCATTTGATATCACCATTACATTGTTTATGAGGATCGATACAATTTCATTTAAAGGCCCCTCCAACCAATAAAAAATCAAAGAAAATTTAGTCATTCTAGCAAGTTTGTGAGCAACTTTATTTGCTTCTCTATTATAATGCTCAAATCTAGAAATAGTAAAATCACATGCAGAATAAAAACAATCATCAAAAACCGCCGCAGTCGTCCCCGCCGACCGTCCTCCTTCCTTCATGGTATCAATCACCTCCATGTTGTTTGAATTAATGACTAGCTGCATCCCATACTTTGTACTAATGATAGACCAAATTTAGGGCCCAAGCTTTCGCCGTCAATACATCTGCGCACCAATCTATCTTTCCATTTCCCCAACAATGAATCTTCCTTTATCATCCCTCAGGACCACCCCATTATACCCCTAAGCAGGTCATGATCAAAAGAAGCGTCAACATTGAGTTTAACAAAACCTACCAGAGGACATGACCAACCCTCTTTTTTCATGGAAACCTTAGGAGAGGTGGCGGTAACAAAGTTTGCCGTAAGAGTGTGGATCCCCATAGAGATCTGTTGTGCACTCTGAGTTGTCTCGTTGTGAACCAATTTACGCCTTTCCCACCAGAGATACCAAGCTCAGATTGCAATCATTTCACGCACATTCTGGTTACCTATAATATGAGATTCCTGTTCTGGCATAAGAAGTAAGTATTCCAACACCGCCTCACCAACACAATCTACTTCACAAGCTTTAACAATAATATCATCAATTTCCAGTCTTCTCCAAACTTCCCTTGCTTTGTGACATAGAAATAGAATATGCTTTGTATCTTCTGGACCAGATGAGCAAGAAGGGCAGTTGGGAGAGACCTTCATATGTCTATTAGCAAGCATTACACGACATAGGAGCGTGCCATGCGGCATGCGCCAGATAAAAAAGTCCACCTTAGCCAGACATGGTAGTTGCCAGATCTTACCCTAAATCGGATTAACTGTGGTTCGTCCCATTCCATTGGTATGAAGCAATTTGCTTCCATGTTGATTTTCCCACTCCAAAAAATAGGCGGACCAAACTAAATACATGCCATTTTTTGTGAAACTCCAGGCTACAAAGTCAGGCATATCATGTTGCGAGATTGGGACTGCGAGGACTCGTTGTACATCAATTGGCCAGAGGGTTTGTCTAATTAGTTCCTCATCCCAAATATTTGAAACATGATCAATCAAATCTGATACCTTAGATAACAATTGACCCCCCTCTGGGAGTAATGACAATTCTATCTGCACAATTTGGGATCCAAGTAATTATCATTCTTAAATGGTAAATGGCTCATGCTTAATAAAAAAATTCCCAGTCAATCAAATGGAACTTGATGCACCCAAGTTTCTATTAAATGTATATTGAAATAAAACAAAAGGAGAAATGATTTCATGTCTAATTTAAGGGCAGTCCCATGCGAACTTATGGCTCTTTTTTCTTCTTCTTGCTTGACAGTCGGATCACATTTGATGATAAAACTTATCTTTTCTTATGCCAATGATGTTGCATCTAATTTAAAGGCAGTCCCGCCCAAACTTTGGCTATGTTTTTAATTTCTTGCTTGACACTCGGATCTACATTTCATGATAAATCCTCTCATTTTAATTCTATATTTAGGTTATTACAACTCAGAGGAAGAGATTGTGGGCTTAAGATAGAAATTATCAAATACATTTGCACATCTTAACAGTAGAACAATTAATTTTGATGAACCAAGTTTGATCCGCCAAGGTCTTTTTTTACTAAAATTATTAAACTAAAAAAAACGTGATGTAACCGTTATGTTAATATATTATCCTTGGTATTACTAAACAAAGGTTGCTACGAGTCCACATTTGGGACAGTAAACATAATATGACCTCACACGGAGGATCCAACATCTTTACCACTTCACCTGTTGAAACGTCTCAAAATGTATATACTTTTTCAAACAACTTTGCTATTGTTTTGGCCTCTAATTGCATGATTTGAATGAAACTAATCCAGACTGACGCTATTTTCAGCAAAATTGCTATGGTGTTATTTTTTTGCAGAAATAAAAATGATCCAAATAGAATGAGGATTTTTAAGGAATTTTTATGGGACCAACGGACCAAAGATTGACCAAAGGGGGCCACCAGGGTGCCACACGACCTGATGGCGCGGGTCCCCCTGGCCATGCCAGGTGGTCGCGTGGGCCCCTCGGGCACCACATTTGACGAGTCCTTGGCCTATAAATACTATATATCCCAGAAAAATCACAAAAATCATCAACGTGTTTTAGCACTAATCGTTTGCAACTGCCAATGATCAGTGTAATGATCCGATCAATGCCAATGATCTGATCATGCTTTGTTACTAACACACATCCTCTTACCTGACAAGATCATGAAGACGGAGTGGGACGCAGCCGATGATAGAGCGCAGGTGATGGCTGGCGCTGAGGACGCCGAGGAACTGATCCAGACAAACCGGTGGCTCAAGAGGATGCACCTGCCTGGCAGATCGTTGCCATGAGCCAGCCGCCGGGCATTGGACGCAGGCCGAGGATCACCCACGAGGAGGGGGCATGACAGCCACTACGCTTCTATGTCCAGATCAAGGGCGAGGAGGATATCGCCTTGCTCATCATCCCACCAACATTCAGGGCAGTGATGAAGCAGTGGTTGGTCTGGAAGCCTCCTCACGCTGTCAGACTCTCGACGAACAAGTGGTGCGAGTTATAAGTGTAGGTCCAGGCCTTCCAGGTGTTGGGGAACGTAGTATTTCAAAAAAATTCCTACGATCACTCAAGATCTATCTAGGAGATGCATAGCAACGCGAGAGGAGAGTGTGTCCATGTACCCTCGTAGACCGAAAGCGGAAGCGTTTAGTAACGCGGTTGATGTAGTCGAACGTCTTCACGATCCAACCGATCCAAGTATCGAACGTACGACACCTCCGTGTTCAACACACGTTCAACACGATGACGTCCCTCGAGCTCTTGATCCAGTTGAGGACGAGGGAGAGTTCCGTTAGCACGATGGCGTGGCGATGGTGATGATGAAGTTATCGGTGCAGGGCTTCACCTAAGCACTACGACGATATGACCGAGGTGTTGAACTGTGGAGGGGGGCAACACACACGGCTAAGAGATTGTCTGTTGTGCTAGTGCCCCTGGCCATGTATATAAAGGAGGGAGGGAGAGAGGAGGCCGGAGAGGAGGGGTGCGCCAGGAGGGAGTCCTACTTGGACTCCTAGTCCAAGTAGGATTCGCCCCCCCCCTTTCCTTTCTTCCACCAGAGGGAAAGGAAGGAGGGGAGAAGGAGAAGGAAGGAGGGGGACACGCCCCCACCCCTTGTCCAATTCGGGTTGGGCAGGGGGGAGGCGCGCGCCACCTCGTGGCCCTTCTTCCCTCTCCCCACTAAAGCCCACTAAGGCCCATTAACTTCCCCGAGGGGTTCCGATAACCTCCAGGTACTCCCGAAAAATGCCTGAACTACTCGGAACTGTTCCGATGTCCAAATGCAACCTTCCAATATATGAATCTGTACCTCTCGACCATTTCGAGACTCCTCGTCATGTCCGTGATCTCATGCAGGACTCCGAACAAACTTCGGTCATCAAATCACATAACTCATAATACAAATCGTCATCGAACGTTAAGCGTGCGGACCCTACAGGTTCGAGAACTATGTAGACATGACCGAGACACATATCCGGTCAATAACCAATAGCGGAACCTGGATGCTCATATTGGATCCTACATATTCTACGAAGATCTTTATCGGTCAAACCACATAACAACATACGTCGTTCCCTTTGTCATTTGTATGTTACTTGCCCGGGATTCGATCGTCGGTATCATCATACCTAGTTCAATCTCGTTACTGGCAAGTCTCTTTACTCATTCCATAATGCATCATCCCGTAACTAACTCATTACTGAGAAGGCCCAGAGATACCCCTCTGATACACGGAGTGACAAATCCTAATCTCGATCTATGCCAACTCAACAAACACCATTGGGGACACTTGTAGAGCATCTTTATAATCACCCAGTTACGTTATGACATTTGATAGCACACAAGGTGTTCCTCCGGTATTCGGGAGTTGCATAATCTCATAGTTAGAGGAACATGTATAAGTCATGAAGAAAATAATAGCAATAAAACTAAAGGATCATTATGCTAAGCTAAAGGATGGTTCTTGTCCATCACATCATTCTCTAATGATGTGATCCCGTTCATCAAATGACAACACATGTCTATGGTCAGGAAACTTAACCATCTTTGATTAACGAGCTAGTCAAGTAGAGGCATACTAGGGACACTTTGTTTGTCTATGTATTCACACATGTACTAAGTTTCCGGTTAATACAATTCTAGCATGAATAATAAACATTTATCATGATATAAGGAAATATAAATAACAACTTTATTATTGCCTCTAGGGCATATTTCCTTCAGTCTCCCACTTTCACTAGAGTCAATAATCTAGATTACATAGTAATGATTCTAACACACATGGAGTCTTGGTGATGATCATGTTTTGCTCGTGAAAGAGGCTTAGTCAACGGGTCTGCAACATTCAGATCCGTGTGTATCTTGCAAATCTCTATGTCTCCCTCCTTGACTTGATCGCGGATGGAATTGAAGCGTCTCTTGATGTGTTTGGTTCTGTTGTGAAATCTGGATTCCTTCGCCAAGGCAATTGCTCCAGTATTGCCACAAAAGATGTTCATTGGACCCGATGCACTAGGTATTACACCTAGATAGGGTATGACCTCCTTCATCCAGACTCCTCCATTTGCTGCTTCCGAAGCAACTATGTATTCCGATTCACACGTAGATCCCGCCACGACACTAGAGCTTGGAACTGCACCAACTGACAGCTCCACCATTCAATAGAAATACGTATCCGGTTTGTGACTTAGAGTCATCTGGATCAGTGTCAAAGCTTGCATTGATGTAACCATTTACGACGAGCTCTTTGTCACCTCATAAACGAGAAACATATCCTTAGTCCTTTTGAAGTATTTCAGGATGTTCTTGACCGCTGTCCAGTGATCCACTCCTGGATTACTTTGGTACCTCCCTGCTAAACTTATAGCAAGGCACACATCAGGTCTGGTACACAACATTGCATACATGATAGAACCTATGGCCGAGGCATAGGGAATGACTTTCATTTTCTCTCTATCTTCTGCAGTGGTCGGGTATTGAGTCTGACTCAACTTCACACCTTGTAATACAAGCAAGAACCCTTTCTTTGACTGATCCATTTTGAACTTCTTCAAAACTTTATCAAGGCATGTGCTTTGTGGAAGTCCAATTAAACGTCTTGATCTATCTCTATAGATCTTGATGCCCAATATATATGCAGCTTCACCTAGGTCCTTCATTGAAAAATTCTTATTCAAGTATCCTTTTATGTTATCCAGAAATTCTGTATTATTTCCAATCAACAATATGTCATCCACATATAATATTAGAAATGCTACAGAGCTCCCACTCACTTTCTTGTAAATACAGGCTTCTCCAAAAGTCTGTATAAAACCATATGCTTTGATCACACTATCAAAGCGTATATTCCAACTCCGAGAGGCTTGCACCAGTCCATAAATGGGTCGCTGGAGCTTGCACACTTTGTTAGCACCTTTCGGATCGACAAAACCTTCTGGTTGCATCATATACAACTCTTCTTTAAGATATCCATTAAGGAATGCAGTTTTGACATCCATTTGCTAAATTTCATAATCATAAAATGCGACAATTGCTAACATGATTCAGACAGACTTAAGCATCGCTACGGGTGAGAAGGTCTCATCGTAGTCAACTCCTTGAACTTGTCGAAAACCTTTCGCAACAAGTCAAGCTTTGTAGACAGTAACATTACCGTCAGCGTCAGTCTTCTTCTTGAAGATCCATTTATTCTCTATGGCTTGCCGATCATCGGGCAAGTCAACCAAAGTCCACACTTTGTTCTCATACATGGATCCCATCTCAGATTTCATGGCCTCAAGCCATTTCGCGGAATCTGGGCTCATCATCGCTTCCTCATAGTTTGTAGGTTCGTCATGGTCAAGTAACATGACCTCCAGAACATGATTACCGTACCACTCTGGTGCGGATCGTACTCTGGTTGACCTACGAGGTTCGGTAGTAACTTGATCAGAAGTTTCATGATCATCATCATTAGCTTCTTCACTCATTGGTGTAGGAATCACTAGAACTAATTTCTGTGATGAACTACTTTCCAATTCGGGAGAAGGTACAATTTCCTCATCAAGTTCTACTTTCCTCCCACTAACTTCTTTCGAGAGAAAACTCCTTCAATAGAAAGGATCCATTCTTAGCAACGAATATCTTGCCTTCGGATCTGTGATAGAAGGTGTACCCAACAGTCTCTTTTGGGTATCCTATGAAGACACATTTCTCCAATTTGGGTTCGAGCTTATCAGGTTGAAACTTTTTCACATAAGCATCGCAGCCCCAAACTTTAAGAAACGATAGCTTAGGTTTCTTGCCAAACCACATTTCATATGGTGTCATCTCAACGGATTTAGATGGTGCCCTATTTAACATGAATGCGGTCGTCTCTAAAGCATAACCCCAAAATGATAGCAGTAAATCAATAAGAGACATCATAGATCGCACCATATCTAATAAAGTATGGTTACGACATTCTGACACACCATTACACTGTGGTGTTCCAGGTGGCGTGAGTTGCGAAACTATTCCACATTGTTTCAAATGAAGACCAAACTCATAACTCAAATATTCACCTCCACGGTCAGATTGTAGAAACTTTATTTTCTTGTTACAATGATTTTCTACTTCACTCTGAAATTCTTTGAACTTTTCAAATATTTCAGACTTATGTTTCATTAAGTAGATATACCCATATCTGCTCAAATCATCTGTGAAGGTCAGAAAATAACGATACCCGCCGCGAGCCTCAACACTAATCAAACCGATACATTAGTATGTATTATTTTCCAATGAGTCAGTTGCTCGCCCAATTGTTCCGAAGAACGGAGTTTTAGTCATCTTTCCCATGAGGCATGGTTCGCAAGCATCAAGTGATTCCAAAAGTCCATCAGCATGGAGTTTCTTCATGCGCTTTACACCAATATGACCTAAACGGCAGTGCCACAAATAAGTTGCACTATCATTATTAACCTTGCATCTTTTGGCTTCAATATTATGAATATGTGTATCACTACAATCGAGATTCAATAAAAATAGATCACTCATCAAGGGTGCATGACCATAAAAGATATTACTCATATAAATAGAACAACCATTATTCTCTAATTTAAATGAATAACCGTCTCGCATTAAACAAGATCCAGATATAATGTTCATGCTCAATGTTGGCACCAAATAACAATTATTTAGGTCTAAAACTAATCCCGACGGTAGATGTAGAGGTAGCGTGCCGACGGTGATCACATCGACTTTGGAACCATTTCCCACGCGCATCGTCACCTTGTCCTTAGCCAATCTTCGTTTAATCCATAGCCCCTGTTTCGAGTTGCAAATATGAGCAACAGAACCAGTATCAAATACCCAGGGGCTACTACGAGCATTAGTAAGGTACACATCAATAGCATGTATATCAAATATACCTTTCACTTTGCCATCCTTCTTATCCGCCAAATACTTGGGGCAGTTCCGCTTCCAGTGACCAGTACCTTTGTAGTAGAAGCACTCAGTCTCAGGCTTAGGTCCAGATTTGGGCTTCTTCCCTTGAGCAGCAACTGGCTTGTTCTTCTTCTTGAAGTTCCCCTTCTTCCCTTTGCCGTTTTTCTTGAAACTAGTGGTCTTGTTAACCATCAACACTTGATGCTCCTTCTTGATTTCTAGCTCCGTAGCTTTTAGCATCGCGAAGAGCTCGGGAATTGTCTTTTCCATCCCTTGCATATGATAGTTCATCACAAAGCCTTTATAGCTTGGTGCCAGTGATTGAAGAACTCTATCAATAACACTATCATCAGGAAGATTAACTCCCAGCTGAGTCAAGTGGTTGTGGTACCCAGACATTCTGAGTATGTGTTCACTGACAGAACTATTCTCCTCCATTTTGCAGCTATAGAACTTGTTGAAGACTTCATATCTCTCAACTCGGGCATTTGCTTGAAATATTAACCTCAATTCCTAGAACATCTCATATGCTCCATGATGTTCAAAACGTCTTTGAAGTCCCGATTCTAAGCCATAAAGCATGGCACACTGAACTATTGAGTAGTCATCAACACGCGACTGCCAGGCATTCACAATGTCTGCAGTTGTTGGCGCGGGTGGTACACCTAGCGGTGCTTCCAGGATGTAATTCTTCTGTGCAGCAATGGGGATAATCCTCAAGTTACGGACCCAGTCCGTGTAGTTTCTACCATCATCTTTCAACTTAGCTTTCTCTAGGAACACATTAAAATTCAAGGGAACGGTAGCACGAGCCATTGATCTACAACAACATAGACATGCAAATACTATCAGGTACTAAGTTCACGATAAATTAAAGTTCAATTTAATCATATTACTTAAGAACTCCCACTTAGATAGACATCCCTCTAGTCATCTAAATGATCACATGATCCATATCAACTGAACCATGTCTGATCATCACATGAGATGGAGTAATTTTCAATGGTGAACATCACTATGTTGATCATACCTACTATATGATTCACGTTCGACCTTTCGGTCTTAGTATTCCGAGGCCATATCTGCATGTGCTAGGCTCGTCAAGTTTAACCCGAGTATTCTGCACGTGCAAAACTGGCTTGCACCCATTGTATGTGAACGTAGAGCTTATCACACCCAATCATCACGTGGTGTCTCGGCACGACGAACTGTAGCAACGGTGCATACTCAGGGAGAACACTTAAACCGTAAAATTTAGTGAGGGATCATCTTATAATGCTATCGCCGTACTAAGCAAAATAAGATGCATAAAGGATAAACATCACATGCAATCAAAATATGTGACATGATATGGCCATCATCATCTTGTGCCTTTGATCTCCATCTCCAAAGCACAGTCATGATCTCCATCATCACCGGCTTGACACCTTGATCTCCATCGTAGCACCATTGTCGTCTTGCCAACTATTGCTTCTACGACTATCACTACCATTTAGTGATAATGTAAAACAATTACATGGCAATTGCATTTCATCCAATAAAGCGACAACCATAAGGCTCCTACTAGTTGCCGATAACTTTTACAAAACATGATCATCTCAAACAACAATTTATATCTCATCACGTCTTGATCATATCACATCACAACATGCCCTGCAAAAACAAGTTAGACATCCTCTACTTTGTTGTTGCAAGTTTTACGTAGCTGCTACGGGCTCCTAGCAAGAACCGTTCTTGCCTACACATCAAAACCACAATGATTTTTTGTCAAGTGTGCTGTTTTAACCTTCATCAAGGACCGCCATAGTCAAACTCAATTCAACTAAAGTTGGAGAAACAGACACCCGCCAGCCATCTGTGTGTGAAGCACGTCGGTAGAACCAGTTGTTGAGAACGTAGTAATTTCAAAAAAATTCCTACGCACACACAGGATCAAGGTGATGCATAACAACGAGAGGGGAGAGTGTTGTCCACGTACCCTCGTAGACCGAAACTGGAAGCATTTGCACAACGCGGTTGATGTAGTCGTACGTCTTCACGATCCGACCGATCAAGTACCAAATGTATGACACCTCCGAGTTCAGCACACGTTCAGCTGGATGACGCCCCTCGAACTCCGATCTAGCCGAGCTTTGAGGGAGAGTTCCATCAGCACGATGGCGTGGTGATAATGATGATGTTCTACCGACGCAGGGCTTCGCCTAAGCACCGCTACGATATTATCGAGGTGGACTATGGTGGAGGGGGGCACCGCACACGGCTAAGAGATCCAAGAGATCAATTGTTGTGTCTAGAGGTGCCCCTGCCCCCGTATATAAAGGGGCAAGGGGGGAGAGGCGGCCGGCCAGGAGGAGGCGCGCCAGGGAGGAGTCCTACTCCCACCAGGAGTAGGACTCCCCCCTTTCCTAGTTGGAGTAGGAGAAGGGGGAAGGAGGAGGGAGAGAGGAAGGAAAGGGGGGCGCCGCCCCCCTCCTTATCCAATTCGGACTAGAGGGAGAGGGGGCGCGCGGCCTGCCTTGGCCGCCCCTCCTCTTCTCCACTAAGGCCCATGTTGGCCCATTAACCCCCCCTCCCCCGGGGGGGGGGGGGGGTTCCGGTAACCCCCGATACTCCGAGAAAATCCCGATTTCACCCGAAACATTTCTGATATCCAAATATAGGCTTCCAATATACCAATCTTTATGTCTCGACCATTTCGAGACTCCTCGTCATGTCTATGATCACATCCGGGACTCCGAACTTCCTTCGGTACATCAAAACACATAAACTCATAATATAACCGTCATCGAACTTTAAGCATGCGGACCCTACGGGTTCGAGAACTATGTAGACATGACCGAGACACATCTCCGGTCAATAACCAATAGCGGAACCTGGATGCTCATATTGGCTCCTACATATTCTACGAAGATCTTTATCGGTCAAACCGCATAACAACATACATTGTTCCTTTTGTCATCGGTATGTTACTTGCCCGAGATTCGATCATCGGTATCTCAATACCTAGTTCAATATCGTTACCGGCAAGTCTCTTTACTCGTTTCATAACACATCATCCTGCAACTAACTCATTAGTTACAATGCTTGCAAGGCTTAAGTGATGTGTATTACCGAGTGGGCCCAGAGATACCTCTCCGACAATCGGAGTGACAAATCCTAATCTCGAAATACGCCAACCCAACAAGTACCTTCGGAGACACCTGTAGAGCACCTTTATAATCACCCAGTTACGTTGTGACGTTTGGTAGCACACAAAGTGTTCCCCCGGTAAACGGGAGTTGCATAATCTCATAGTCATAGGAACATGTATAAGTCATGAAGAAAGCAATAGCAACAAACTAAACGATCAAGTGCTAAGCTAATGGAATGGGTAAAGTCAATCACATCATTCTCCTAATGATGTGGTCTCATTAATAAAATGACAACTCTTTGTCTATGGCTAGGAAACATAAACATCTTTGATCAACGAGCTAGTCAAGTAGAGGCATAATAGTGACACTCTGTTTGTCTATGCATTCACACATGTATCATGTTTCCGGTTAATACAATTCTAGCATGAATAATAAACATTTATCATGATATAAGGAAATAAATAATAACTTTATTATTGCCTCTAGGGCATATTTCCTTCAGTCTCCCACTTGCACTAGAGTCAATAATCTTGATTACACAGTGTCGGTGTCAAAACCGGCGGATCTTGGGTAGGGGGTCCCGAACTGTGCGTCTAAGGCGGATGGTAACAGGAGGCAGGGAACACAATGTTTTACCCAGGTTCAGGCCCTCTTGATGGAGGTAAAACCCTACGTCCTGCTTGATTAATATTGATGATATGGGTAGTACAAGAGTAGATCTACCACGAGATCAGAGAGGCTAAACCCTAGAAGCTAGCCTATGGTATGATTGTATATCGTCCTACAGACTAAAACCCTCTGGTTTATATAAACACCGGAGAGAGTTAGGGTTACACAAGGTCAGTTACAAAGGAGGAGATATCCATATCCGTACTGCCTAGCTTGCCTTCCACGCCAAGTAGAGTCCCATCCGGACACAAGACGAGGTCTTCAATCTTGTATCTTCATAGTCCAACAGTCCGGCCAAAGGATATAGTCTGGCTGTCCGGAGACCCACTAATCCAGGACTCCCTCAGTAGCCCCTGAACTAGGCTTCAATGACGATGAGTCCGGCGCGCAGTATTGTCTTCGGCATTGCAAGGCGGGTTCCTCCTCCGAACACATCACGGAAGAATTTGAATACAAGGATAGTGTCCGACCCTGCAAAATAAGTTCCACATACCACCGTAGAGAGAATAATATTTCCACAAATCTAATTTTGCTGACTTGTTTTGGCAACATGACATTATGTCATGGCCCGGTGATTATTCGAACCGTTTCCTTTAACTAGCCCCGCACATAACGCGAGGCAGTTTTTTGACACATCTTGTCAAAGCAGAGATCGTGTCCCCTTATCACGGGATTCTCATCAATACGGGCGTGGGTAACCCAACCGCGCCATCGATTACGGCGCTTGGGGGATAAGTGAGTTTTACCAGGCTAGTGGGGACGCATAGTTTCGTCCGCCCATATAAAGGGATAAGGATTCAACTTCCCATCCACGCCTTCTTCCTCCTGTGCTCATCCATTTTCACACACTCGAGCTCCAGCGCCCAAGTCTGCATTTCCCACCTCAACCTTCTCCAGCCATGTCCAGAGCGGGAGGCAGGTGGATGGTCTCCTCCGTCACGAAGGGACACACCAAGAAGTTGAGGAGAGCCGGATACCTGCCTGACGACATCGCGCACCGGCTCCCAAATGAGGGGCAGCTCATCCCCACCCCCAGGCCCCATGAGAGGGTAGTGTTCCTTACCCATTTCCTCCGCGGACTGGGATTCCCTCTCCACCCATTCATCCGAGGGCTCATGTTCTACTACGGCCTGGATTTCCACGATCAGGCCCCGAACTTCATCCTCAACATCTCGGCATTTATCATCGTGTGCGAGGCCTTCCTCCACATCAAGCCCCACTTCGGCTTATGGCTGAAGACCTTCAATGTCAAGCCGAAGGTAGTGAGCGGCCGCCAGACGGAGTGCGGAGGCGCCATGGTGGGCAAGATGCCCAACGTCACATGGCTCGAGGGCTCCTTCATGGAGACTGTAAAGGGGTGGCAATCGGGGTGGTTCTACATCACCGAGCCACGTGACCCTAAATGGGCAGCGGCCCCTGAGTTCCGATCTGGCATCCCCACACGGCTCACCTCCTGGCAAGAGAAGGGCCTGTCCTGGGGTAGTTCGGGAGAGCTGACCAGACTCCAAACATGTATTCAAAACATGGTGAACAAGAAGCTCAAACTCATCAACGTAGTCCAGGTCATGCTCATCCGCCGGATCCTTCCGTGCCAACAACGGGCTTTCAACTTGTGGGAGTTTGACCCGGCCCAGCATCGAACTTTAAACAGGCTCTTCGACACAACTCATGAGGATGCCTAGAAGGTGCTATTCAAAGGTGCTGAGGTTCCCCCTCCCACTACCGAGGATCGCGGATTCCGTGCGAAGCGCCAAGCCAGCACGGTAAGCTGTTTTACCTCTCACAGGATACTTGTTTTTTCATAGTTTGACTCTATGCGGGATCTAAGCTCCCGTACCTTTGACAGGACTGGCAGGAGATGGCCGGACAGATCGACTATCCGACTCCTTTGCCCGAAGGCCCAGCAGATGCTCTCCTGACGAAGATGTTGACTCCGACTCCTTACAAGGTGCCGGAGAAGACCAAGAAGGCCAAGGGAACCCGAAAGAGTTCCCGACGCCAGGCGTCATCGGACTCATTGTCCGATAACTCCGCGACACACTCCTTCCCCGAAGAGGAGGAGGAAGAAGAAGATGCTCCCCCTTCAGATGGGAGAGACAAGAAATGGAAGGCCGCCCCAACTGGGGAGGCCGAAGGGTCCAAGAAGGGAAGGACTCTCCTTTCGGACAGTTCCACCACCACCGCCGAAGGCGAAGACGACTGGCTGCTCAGGGCCAAGCCCCTGGCGAAGTCGTAAGCATTCGGATACCAGAGTAACTCATAGTATTCCTTTGTCGCACTGCTTCCCCTAACGCCGAATATGATTATGCAGGCCGCCACGAGCCCGCATCGATGTGTCGTCGGACGGCTCCCTGGGCTCGCCGGATATGGATAGTGATCCACTTCCGACCGCCACCTCCCCTTGCCCTGCGGACGACGCCGAGGTATTGTCTCAAGAGGCACCGGGTCGAGGGGAGATAGTCCCGGAGGCGCCTCAAGGAGACCTTCCGATCTCCGGGAGCAGAGGGAACAAGGCCCTTGAGGGCTTCGAGTTCGGCCCTCAGCCGAACACCACGCCGGAACCTCCAGTGGTTCCGGACTCGGGCAGGCGGCCTCCTTCCAAGAGGGGCAAGATGCCTGCGCCGGTGACCTCTGTCCATCTAGAGGCACCGGACAATCTGCTGGGAGCGCTTCGCAGTGCTTCCATTGACGAGGAGCACCACACTATTATGAGTGCGGTGGTCCAGAAGGTTCAGTCCGCAAAAAGCGGATTGACTGAAGCCTGTGCTAGCCTTCTAACAGGCTTTGAGGTAAGTGTTTTAAAATATAGGAAAAATATTACCGCATAGACAGTAGCCCCTGATGCTCTGTTCGGTGTTCACAAAGAAAAACCGAGCAGAGGATCAAACAATATCGCAGGAGTCTAATATAAGTATGTCAATTATGCGTATGCAGGCTTCGCTGCTGGCATCTGCCGCACTGACTGCGGAGGTCACCGCACTGAAGTAGGACCTTAAAGGGCCCAAGGACGAGCTCGGCCTTGCCAAGAGGCAGCTCGAGGAGAACAAAGGTAAGTAGTACCTAGTCTATGGATATGTATAAAAAGAATGTGATTGCAAAATGACAGGATCATCATGAATTTGCCAGGGGCCATGACCGAAGTGGCGACCCTAAAGCAAGCGCTATCCGAGGCCGAAGATAAAGCGGCCAAGGAGCGCACCGAGCAGGAAAGGCAAGAGGCTCGGGTGGGCAAGGTGCAGCAAGAGCTCTAGGCTCTTGTGACGAAGCACGAGGCGTTGGAGCTTGACTCGAAGACGCGAGAGTCTGAGCTTGCCGCGGCCCTCGAGAGCGCAAAGAGTGCCAAGGCCGAATCCCAAAAGGCCCTTCAGGAGATTGACGTGATGAAGAAAATAGCGGCGGGTAAGGCATTCTGTATGCAAAGCAAGCATGTGAAAGTAAATTACCTATTACTTACCCGAATCCGGAGCTCTCCAGGAGCATTCGCAAATTTGCCCCGCAGCGTGTCGGATGCCGCACAGTATTACCAGGCCGAGGAGGGAAGCTCAACGGAGAAGCTATTCTGGTCTCAGTATACTGGGACCGAACACCCGGTGCCTATGAGCGACCAGCTAAAGCAGCTGGTCGAGCTACACAAGGCGGCCGAACAGGCCATGAAGGGCTTTATAGTCCGGCTGTGGCCTGGCGACGCCCTTCCGAACAGCTACTTCGGCTTAGTGAGGCATCTTGTAGACGCCTGCCCACGGCTGGAAGTCGTCAAGCGGCCCGTCTGCATCGAAGGTGCACGCCGGGCTTTCGCCCGTGTGAAGGTGCAATGGGCCAAGCTAGACGTCGTGAAGCTGATCAAGGAAGGACCGCCGCAGGGCAAGGAGCATCGCACCCCCAAAATTTATTATGAGGGTGTCCTGAAGGGTGCCCGTCTTGTAGCAGAAGAATGTTCAAAGGATGTAATATTTGAGTAGACTTGCTCGTGTGATCCTATATGATGAAAACTTGTTTCATATGCACTATGCAACGCTTGTTTGAATTTAAAATATTACCTTCTGTTTGGCTGTTTATCCAATCTGAGAGATGGCTAGTCCTCGGCTTCTGCCCCCATGCCGCGAGTGCTTGGGTGTTCGGGATAAACCTGAGCACTTTTGTTCCCATTTTTGGGTCCTTCGAGGGAGGTGCTCAGCACGGCGAACAAGGCAACCAGACTAATAATGCTTTATCACTCTCACTTAGCCATAGAATTCTATAATTTTAAATTTCGGCGAAGCCCTTGGTATTCGGAAGGCCGAATTCGGGGCGCGATAAACGCCTTTAAGCCGGATAGGGCCGGCTCCTCGCTCTAAGCGGCATAAGTCTTTAGGGACTCGAAACCTCGCCGAACAGCGACCAGTCTCTCGCCTTATCATGACAGTCAATTTTAGCTTTCTCTACTGAGGTGCTTAGCTCAGCAGAACTGGGGAACAATCGCAGTAGTTCTCCTAGTGCTACCTTAGCCGATAGAGTGGAACGTAAGGTACCAAAACATAGGAGCCGGGCAAACCCAACATTTGACCAAAGACATGATTCAGAGCTGATGCATATAATGCTATAAGTTCGGGGTGCCGCACTTGTGAAAGTGTTCGGACTTATCACACCATATTGTGGGGTACTTAAGCCCCTGGTGTATTGGCCGTACCAAAGTGTAGGGTTACAAGGCGTCATTAATGAACACATGTATATAAAAAAGAAGAATGCAATAGTAGTCGTAATGCTATGCATTGTTTATTCAAAAAGGTGCGTTAAAGCAGAATGATACAAATAGTGTGATAAGCAAAAAGTAGGACTATGTCCCTTTCAAGGGCAAGCTGAGGAATAGTATCAAAGCAAATATTTCACTCGTTATCGTAATCCACCTGGGAGTTCCATGGTGTGACATAGCTTTCTGCCTCCTTGGTTGCTGCATCATGTGTTCGGCAATCATGCTGCCGGACAGGGTTTCCAGAGATTAAAGTCCTGAAAAAATAACAAAGCGGGAAGCCCCTAGTGCGGTTTAAGCCACGTATTGGGGCGTGCCATAGTTGTGCCCCCCTCCCCGCTTGTGCCCATGGTATTTTTAATGCGTAAATATGTACGCATGGCACGGATTTCGCCGTTTGGCTGGGACTGGGGTGGGCGCCGCATTGCTACGCGAGCTCAGGTTGTGCCAGGCGGTCTAGTTGCCGATTACTCCGAGCGCGCTTGAAGGTGTCCGGGTCTTGAAACGCCGAAATGGTGGATTGCCTTGAGAGGCTGCTTTGCGCTTCTGCTGCGAGGGCCGCAGTGTGCTCCTCCGTGCGGAGAGAGCACTCTGTGTTTCCATTAACTGTGATGACCCCCCGAGGTCCTGACATCTTGAGCTTGAGGTATGCATAATGCGATATCACATTGAATCCCGCAAATGCGGTTCGCCCGAGTAGTGCATGATAGCCACTGCGGAACGGGACTATATCAAAGATTAATTCTTCGCTTCGGAAGTTATCCGGGGATCCGAAGACCACTTCCAGTGTAATTGAGCCTGGGCAATGGGCCTCTACCCCTGGAATGACGCCTTTAAAGGTCGTTTTTGTGGGTTTGATCCTTGAGGGGTCTATACCCATTTTGCACACTGTGTCCTGATAAAGCAAGTTCAGGCTGCTGCCTCCATCCATAAAGACTCGAGTGAGGTGAAATCCGTCAATGATTGGGTCTAGGACTAGTGCGGCAAATCTGCCATGATGGATGCTAGTGGGGTGGTCCCTGCGATCGAAGGTGATCGGACAGGAGGACCATGGGTTGAACTTTGGGGCGACTGGCTCCAACGCATATACGTCCCTGAGCGCACGCTTCCGCTCCCTCTTGGGGATGTGGGTTGCGTATATCATGTTCACCATCCGCACTTGTGGGGGGAACCTCTTTTGTCCTCCGGTGTTCGGCTGCCGAGGCTCTTCCTCATCATCGCTATGTGGCCCCTTATCTTTGTTTTCAGCAATTAACTTGCCGACCTGCTTGAATACCCAACAATCCCTATTGGTGTGGTTGGCTGGCTTGTCGGGGGTGCCGTGTATTTGACACGAGGGATCGAGTATGCGATCCAAACTGGACGGGCCTGGAGTGCTTCTTTTAAATGGCTTTTTCCGCTGACCGGGTTTAGAGCCTTTGAATCCGGCATTGACTGCCATATCCTCGGTATTGTCGCTGTTAATGCGGCGCTTATGTTTACTTTGACGTGACCTGCCATTGCCGTCCTTGGTATCCAAAGTACCACGGTTCTTTGATATGTTATTACTGCGAGCCAGCCAACTGTCTTCTCCCGCACAAAAGCGGGTCATGAGTGTCGTGAGGACTGCCATAGATTTTGGCTTTTCCTGACCAAGGTGCCGGGCTAGCCACTTGTCGCGGATGTTGTGTTTGAAAGCTTCTGGACAGTCGACGATTTGATTTTTCTTTGTTAGGAACCGAGTCTAGAATTGCCTGGCCGATTCTTCTGGCTGTTGAATTATGTGTCTCAAGTCATCGGCATCTGGTGGTCGCACATAAGTGCCCTGAAAGTTGTCGAGGAATGCAGCCTCCAGATCTTCCCAACAGCTAATGGACTCTGCTGGCAAGCTGTTAAGCCAATGACGCGCTGGTCCTTTGAGCTTTAGTGGGAGGTATTTGATGGCGTGTAAGTCGTCACCGCGGGCCATGTGGATGTGGAGGAGAAAATCCTCGATCCATACCGCAGGATCTGTTGTGCTGTCGTATGATTCTATATTTACGGGTTTGAAACCCTCTAGGATTTGATGATCCATGACTTCGTCTGTGAAGCATAAGGGGTGTGCGGTGCCTCTGTATTGGGCTATATCGTGACGCAGCTCGAATGGGTCTTGCCCACTGTGTTCGGCCCGGCCGGATTTACTTTTACTGTATCCGGCATGACGTTTATCGTCTCGCATAGTGGCGTGCCCTCGTGATCCGTAGATCGACCTTGCATGATTTTATTTGTCCTCCAATACGTCTCGCAGGTCTGGCATATTTCCCCATGCCTTTTTATTTGAATGATGTCGGGGTGCGGGCTGAGTTTTTGGCTGGAATGCCTCTCTATCATGGCCACGAGGTGGCCGATCAGCCGCATCATACGCTTCTTCCTCCAGTCAGGGTAACAACCTGCATTTTGGGTAACTCTTGGAGGGGCGTTCGAGTTTATATTCCTTGGCCGCGAGGACTTCAGTCCATCTGTCAGCTAGCAGATCTTGATCAGCTTGAAGCTGCTGCTGCTTTTTCTTAAGGCTATTCGCCGTGGCCATAAGCCGGCGCTTGAAGCGCTCTTGTTCGACGGGATCCTCTAGCACGGCGAATTCGTCATCGCCGAGGCTTGCCTCGTCTTTGGAGGGGGGCATGTAATTATCATCCTCCGCCTCTCCATCTGCCGCTCTCTCAGGAGGGCTGGCTCCTCCATCTTCCTGCTCTAAATATTGCTGGAGGGGATTGTTGTTGTCTTCTGCACTATCCGGAGTGTTATTATCTCTTGTGCCGGTATCACCACATTTGCTTTGGCGGGACTTAGAGCGGCGCCGCTGACATTGGCGCTTGGGTTGCTACTTGGAGGGGTCATCCTCCGCTGTCTCGTCGCCATTGCCTTCTTTGGGTGTGTCCACTATGTATATATCGTATGATGAGGTGGCTGTCCAGTGCCTTGTGGGCAGTGGTTCCTCTTCGTCTCCCGCATCGTCGTCCATACCGTCGATGTCTTAAGATTCGAAGTCGAGCATGTCGGTTAAGTCATCGACAGTGGCTACTAAGTGGGTGGTGCGTGGGCCGCGAATTTCTTCGTCGTCCGCATCCCAATCCTGCCGGACATAGTTCGGCCAGGATCCTCCTGACAAGGAGAGAGACCTTAATGAGTTCAGTATGTCACCAAAGGGCGAGTGCTGAAAAATATCCGCGGAGGTAAACTCCATGATCGGCGCCCAATCAGATTCGCTAGGAACGAGCGCAGGCGGTTCGGAGTCCATGGCCGTAGAAGGATCCGGCAGTTTGACAATGCGGCTGACGTGTAGGGTAAGGTCAATGTCAGGCTCGATCGCCGATGAGGATAAGGCTTCCGTGGCAGGGTCCATCCACTCGTCCGTGGAAGGCGCAACTGGCTCCGAATTGAGGGTCGGAGCGGCTGCCGGTGCGATCTCCTGAACACTGTCTGATGGTAGAGCTAAATCATACTCATCGTGACCGCGTGACGCACAAGGCAGAGGCTCGAATCCATCGAAGATCAAGTCTCCGCGGATATCGGCCGTGTAGTTTAAGCTTCCAAATCCGACCTGGTGGCCAGGGGCGTAACTTCCGATCTGCTCCAGATGGCCACGCGAGTTGGCCCGCAGTGCGAAGCCACCGAACACAAAGATCTGTCCGGGGAGAAAAGTCTCACCCTGGACTGCATCGCTATCGATGATTGCAGGAGCCATCAAGCCTAACGGTGACAACACAGAGGAACTCTCAATGAAAGCACCAATGTCGGTGTCAAAACCGGCGGATCTCGGGTAGGGGGTCCCGAACTGTGCGTCTAAGGCGGATGGTAACAGGAGGCAGAGAACATGATGTTTTACCCAGGTTCGGGCCCTCTTGATGGAGGTAAAACCCTACGTCCTGCTTGATTAATATTGATGATATGGGTAGTACAAGAGTAGATCTACCACGAGATCAGAGAGGCTAAACCCTAGAAGCTAGCCTATGGTATGATTGTATATCGTCCTACGGACTAAAACCCTCCGGTTTATATAGACACCGGAGAGGGTTAGGTTTACAGAAGGTCGGTTACAAAGGAGGAGATATCCATATCCGTACTGCCTAGCTTGCCTTCCACGCCAAGTAGAGTCCCATCCGGACACGAGACAAGGTCTTCAATCTTGTATCTTCATAGTCCAACAGTCCGGCCAAAGGATATAGTATGGCTGTCCGAAGACCCCCTAATCCAAGACTCCCTCACACAATAATGATTCTAACACCCTTGGAGCCTTGGTGTTGATCATGTTTTGATCGTGGAAGAGGCTTAGTCCACGGGTCTGCAACATTCAGATCCGTATGTATCTTGCAAATCTCTATGTCTCCCACCTGGACTTGATCCCGGATGGAGTTGAAGCGTCTCTTGATGTGCTTGGTTCTCTTGTGAAATCTGGATTCCTTTGCCAAGGCAATTGCACCAGTATTGTCACAAAAGATTTTCATTGGACCCGATGCACTAGGTATGACACCTAGATCGGATATGAACTCCTTCATCCAGACTCCTTCATTTGCTGCTTCTGAAGCAGCTATGTACTCCGCTTCACACGTAGATCCCGCCACAACGCTTTGTTTAGAACTGCACCAACTGACAGCTCCACCCTTCAATGTAAACACGTATCCGGTTTGTGATTTAGAATCGCCCGGATCCGTGTCAAAGCTTGCATCGACGTAACCATTTACGACTAGCTCTTTGTCACCTCCATAAACGAGAAACATTTCCTTAGTCCTTTTTAGGTATTTTAGGATGTTTTTGACCACTATCCAGTGATCCACTCCTGGATTACTTTGGTACCTCCCTGCTAAACTTATAGCAAGGCACACATCAGGTCTGGTACACAGCATTTCATACATGATAGATAGGGAACATCTTTCATCTTCTCTCTGTCTTCTGCAGTGGTCGGGCATTGAGTCTTACTCAACTTCATGTCTTGTAACACAGGCAAGAACCCTTTCTTTGCTTGATCCATTTTGAACTTCTTCAAAAAACTTTGTCAAGGTATGTGCTTCGTGAAAGTCCAATTAAGCGTCTTGATCTATCTCTATAGATCTTGATGCCCAATATATAAGCATCTTCACCGAGGTCCTTCGTTGAAAAACTCTTATTCAAGTATCCCTTTATGATATCCAGAAATTCTATATCATTTCCAATCAGCAATATGTCATCCACATATAATATCAGAAATGTTACATAGCTCCCACTCACTTTCTTGTAAATACAGTTTCTCCAAAAGTCTGTATAAAACCACATGCTTTGATCACACTATCAAAATGTTTATTCCAACTCCGAGAGGCTTGCACTAGTCCATAAATGGATCGCTAGAGCTTGCACACTTTTTATCTCCCTTTGGATCGACAAAACCTTTTGGTTGCATCATATACAACTCTTCTTCCAGAAATCCATTCAGGAATGCAGTTTTGACATCCATTTGCCAAATTTCATAATTATAAAATGCAGCAATTGCTAACATGATTCAGACAGACTTAAGCATCGCTACGGGTGAAAAAGTCTCATCGTAGTCAATCCCTTGAACTTGTCGAAAAACTTTTGCAACAAGTCGAGCTTTATAGATAGTAACATTACCGTCAGCGTCAGTCTTCATCTTGAAGATCCATTTATTTTCAATGGCTTGCCGATCATCGAGCAAGTCAACCAAAGTCCACACTTTGTTCTCATACATGGATCCCATCTCAGATTTCATGGCCTCAAGCCATTTTGCAGAATCTGGGCTCACCATCGCTTCTTCATAGTTCGTAGGTTCGTCATGGTCTAGCAACATAACCTTCGGAACAAGATTACTGTACCACTCTGGTGCGGATCTCACTCTGGTTGATATACGAGGTTCAGTAACAACTTGATCTGAAGTTTCATGATCGTCATCATTAACTTCCTCACTAATTGGTGTAGGTGTCACAGGATCCGGTTTCTGTGATGAACTACTTTCCAATAAGGGAGTAGGTACGGTTACCTCATCAAGTTCTACTTTCCTCCCACTCACTTCTTTCAAGAGAAACTCCTTCTCTAGAAAGGATCCAAATTTAGCAACAAAAGTTTTGCCTCCAGATCTGTGATAGAAGGTGTACCCAACAGTTTCCTTTGGGTATCCTATGAAGACACATTTCTCCGATTTGGGTTCGAGCTTATCAGTTTGAAGTTTTTTCACATAAGCATCGCAGCCCCAAACTTTAAGAAATGACAACTTTGGTTTCTTGCCAAACAACAGTTCATAAGGCGTCGTCTCAACGGATTTCGATGGTGCCCTATTTAACATGAATGGAGCCGTCTCTAAAGCATAACCCCAAAATGATAGCGGTAAATCAGTAACAGACATCATAGATCACACCATATCTAGTAAAGTACGATTACGACATTCGGACACACCATTACGCTGTGGTGTTCCGGGTGGCGTGAGTTGCGAAACTATTCCACATTGTTTCAAATGAAGACCAAACTCGTAACTCAAATATTCTCCTCCACGATCAGATCGTAGAAACTTTATTTTCTTGTTACGATGATTTTCAACTTCACTCTAAAATTCTTTGAACTTTTCAAATGTTTCAGACTTATGTTTCATTAAGTAGATATACCCATATCTGCTTAAATCATCTGTGAAGGTGAGAAAATAACGATACCCGCCGCGAGCCTCAACATTCATCGGACCACATACATCTGTATGTATCATTTCCAACAAATATGTTGCTCGCTCCATAGTTCCGGAGAACGGCGTTTTAGTCATCTTGCCCATGAGGCACGCTTCACAAGTACCAAGTGATTCATAATCAAGTGGTTCCAAAAGTCCATCAGTATGGAGTTTCTTCATGTGCTTTACACCAATATGACCTAAACGGCAGTGCCACAAATAAGTTGCACTATCATTATCAATTCTGCATCTTTTGGCTTCAATATTATGAATATGTGTATCACTACTATCGAGATTCAATAAGAATAGACCACTCTTCAAGGGTGCATGACCATAAAAGATATTACTCATATAAATAGAACAACCATTATTTTCTGATTTAAATGAATAACCGTCTCGCATCAAACAAGATCCAGATATAATGTTCATGCTCAATGCTGGCACCAAATAACAATTATTCAGGTCTAAAACTAAACCCGAAGGTAGATGTAGAGGTAGCATGCCGACCGCATCACATCGACTTTGGAACCATTTCCCACACGCATCGTCACCTCGTCCTTAGCCAATCTTCACTTAATCCGTAGTCCCTGTTTTGATTTGCAAATATTAGCAACAGAACCAGTATCAAATACCCAGGTGCTACTGCGAGCATTAGTAAGGTACACATCAATAACATGTATATCACATATACCTTTGTTCACCTTGCCATCCTTCTTATCCGCCAAATGCTTGGGGCAGTTCCGCTTCCAGTGACCAGTCTGTTTGCAGTAGAAGCACCCAGTTTCAGGCTTAGGTCTAGACTTGGGTTTCTTCTCTTGAGCATCAACTTTTTTGCCGTTCTTCTTGAAGTTCCCCTTCTTCTTCCCTTTACCCTTTTTCTTGAAACTAGTGGTCTTGTTGACCATCAACACTTGATGCTCCTTTTTGATTTCTACCCCCGCAGCCTTTAGCATCGCGAAGAGCTCGGGAATTGTCTTATTCATCCCTTGCATATTATAGTTCATCACGAAGCTTTTATAGCTTGGTGGCAGTGATTGAAGAACTTTGTCAATGACACTATCAACAGGAAGATTAACTCCCAGTTGAGTCAAGTGATTATGATACCCAGACAGTTTGAGTATATGTTCACTGACAGAACTATTCTCCTCCATCTTGCAGCTATAGAACTTATTGGAGACTTCATATATCTCAATCCGTGCATTTGCTTGAAATATTAACTTCAACTACTGGAACATCTCATATGCTCCATGACGTTCAAAATGTCATTGAAGTCCCGGTTCTAAGCCGTAAAGCATGGCACACTGAACTATCGAGTAGTCATCAGCTTACTCTGCCAGACGTTCTTAACATTATCAGCAGCATCTGCAGCAGGCCTGGCACCCAGCGGTGCTTCCAGGACGTAATTCTTCTGTGCAGCAATGGGGATAATCCTCAAGTTACGGACCCAGTCCGTGTAATTGCTACCATCATCTTTCAACTTTGCTTTCTCAAGGAACACATTAAAATTTAACGGAACAACAGCACGGGCCATCTATCTACAATCAACATAGACAAGAAAAATACTATCAGGTATTAAGTTCATGATACATTTAAGTTCAATTAATCATATTACTTAAGAACTCCCACTTAGATAGACATCTCTCTAATCCTCTAAGTGATCACGAGATCCAAATCAACCAAACCATGTCCGATTATCACGTGAGATGGAGTAGTTTCAATGGTGAACATCACTATGTTGATCATATCTACTATATGATTCACGCTTGACCTTTCAGTCTCAGTGTTCCGAGGCCATATCTGCATATGCTAGGCTCGTCAAGTTTAACCTGAGTATTCCGCGTGTGCAAATGTTTTGCACCAGTTGTATTTGAACGTAGAGCCTATCACACCCGATCATCACATGGTGTCTCAGCACGAAGAACTTTCGCAACGGTGCATACTCAGGGAGAACACTTATACCTTGATAATTTAGTGAGAGATCATCTTATAATGCTACCGTCAATCAAAGCAAGATAAGATGCATAAAAGATAATCATCACATGCAATCAATATAAGTGATATGATATGGACATCATCATCTTGTGCTTATGATCTTCATCTTCGAAGCATCGTCATGATCACCATTGTCACCAGCGCGACACCTTGATCTCCATCATAGCATCGTTGTCGTCTCGCCAACTATTGCTTCTACGACTATCGCTACCGCATAGTGATAAAGTAAAGCAATTACAGGGCGATTGCATTGCATACAATAAAGCGACAACCATATGGCTCCTGCCAGTTGCCGATAACTCGGTTACAAAACAGGATCATCTCATACAATAAAATATAGCATCATGTCTTGACCATATCACATCACAACATGCCCTGCAAAAACAAGTTAGACGTCCTCTACTTTGTTGTTGCAAGTTTTACGTGGCTGCTATGGGCTAAGAAAGAACAGTTCTTACCTACGCATCAAAACCACAACGATAGTTCGTCAAGTTAGTGCTGTTTTAACCTTCTCAAGGACCGGGCGTAGCCACACTCAGTTCAACTAAAGTTGGAGAAACTGACACCCGCCAGCCACCTATGTGCAAAGCACGTCGGTAGAACCAGTCTCGCGTAAGCGTACGCGTATTGTCGATCCAGGCCGCTTCAGCCAACAATACCGCCGAACCAAAGTATGACATGCTGGTAAGCAGTATGACTTGTATCGCCCACAACTTAGTTGTGTTCTACTCGTGCATATAACATCTACGCATAAAACCAGGCTCGGATGCCACTGTTGGGAATGTAGTAATTTCAAAAAAATTCATACGCACACACAGGATCATGGTGATGCATAGCAACAAGAGGGGAGAGTGTTGTCCACGTACCCTCGTAGACCGAAAGAGGAAGCGTTTGCACAATGCGGTTGATGTAGTCGTACGTCTTCACGATCCGACCGATCAATTACCGAACGTACGACACCTCCGAGTTCAGCACACGTTCAGCTCGATGACGTCCCTCAAACTCCGATCCAGCCGAGCTTTGAGGGAGAGTTCCATCAGCACGACGGTGTGGTGATGATGATGATGTTCTACCAACGCAGGGCTTCGCCTAAGCACTGCTACGATATTATCGAGGTGGACTATGGTGGAGGGGGGCACCGCACACGGCTAAGAGACCCAAGAGATCAATTGTTGTGTCTAGAGGTGCCCTTGCCCCCGTATATAAAGGAGCAAGGGGGGAGAGGCGGCCGGCCAGGAGGAGGCGCGCCAGGGAGGAGTCCTACTCCCAGGACTCCCTCCTTTCCTAGTTGGAGTAGCAGAAGGGCAAAGGAGGAGGGAGAGAGGAAGGAAAGGGGGGCGCCACCCCCTCCTTGTCCAATTCGGACTAGAAGGAGAGGGGGCGCGCGACCTGCCCTGGACGCCCCTCCTATTCTCCACTAAGGCCCATCTTGGCCAATTAACCCCCCCCAGGGGGGAGGGTTCCGGTAACCCCCGATACTCCGGTAAAATCCCGATTTCACCCGGAGCATTTCCGATATCCAAATATAGGCTTCCAATATATCAATCTTTATGTCTCGACCATTTCGAGACTCCTCGTCATGTCCGTGATCACATCCGGGACTCCGAACTTCCTTCGGTACATCAAAACACATAAACTCATAATATAACCGTCATCTAACTTTAAGCGTACAGACCCTACGGGTTCGAGAACTATGTAGACATGACCGAGACACATCTCCGGTCAATAACCAATAGCAGAACCTGGATGCTCATATTGGCTCCTACATATTCTGCGAAGATCTTTATCAGTCAAACCGCATAACAACAGACGTTGTTCCTTTTGTCACCGGTATGTTACTTGCCCAAGATTCGATCATCGGTATCACAATACCTAGTTCAATCTCGTTACCGACAAGTCTCTTTACTCATTCTATAACACATCATCCGCAACTAACTCATTAGTTACAATGCTTGCAAGGCTTAAGTGATGTGTATTACCGAGTGGGCCCAGAGATACCTCTCCGACAATCGGAGTGACAAATCCTAATCTCGAAATACGCCAACCCAACAAGTACCTTCGGAGACTCCTGTAGAGCACCTTTATAATCACCTAGTTACATTGTGACGTTTGGTAGCATACAAAGTGTTCCTCCGGTAAACGGGAGTTGCATAATCTCATGGTCATAGGAACATGTATAAGTCATGAAGAAAGCAATAGCAACAAACTAAGCGATCAAGTGCTAAGCTAATGGAATGGGTCAAGTCAATCACATCATTCTCCTAATGATGTGATCTCGTTAATCAAATGACAACTCTTTGTCTATGGCTAGGAAACATAACCATCTTTGATCAACGAGCTTGTCAAGTAGAGGCATACTAGTGAAACTCTGTTTGTCTATGTATTCACACATGTATCATGTTTCCGGTTAATACAATTCTAGCAGGAATAATAAACATTTATCATGATATAAGGAAATAAATAATAACTTTATTATTGCCTCTGGGGCATATTTCCTTCACCATTCTCATGAACGCGGTCATGTAGTGTCGGTCCGGGCCGCTTCATCCAACAATACCGCTGAATCAAAGTAAGATGTTGGTGGTAAGCAGTATGACTATTATCGCCCACAACTCTTTATGTTCTACTCGTGCATATATCATCTACGCATAGACTTGGCTCGGATGCCACTGTTGGGGAACACAATATTTCAAATTTTTTCCTACGATCATGCAAGATCTATCTAGGAGATGCATAGCAACAAGAAGGGAGAGTGTGTCCACGTACCCCCGTAGACCGAAAGCGGAAGCATTTAGTAACGTGGTTGATGTAGTCGAACGTCTTCACAATCCAACCGATCCAAGTACCAAACGTATGACACCTCCGTGTTCAGCACACGTTCAACACGATGACGTCCCTCGAGCTCTTGATCCAGTTGAGGACGAGGGAGATTTCCATCAGCACGACGGTGTGGCGACGATGATGATGAAGTTACCAACGTAGGGCTTCACCTAAGCACTACAATGATATGACCGAGGTGTTGAACTGTGGAGGGGGCACCACACACGGCTAAGAGATTGTCTGTTGTGCTATTGGGGTGCCCCCTGGCCACATATATAAACGAGGGAGGGAGAGAGGAGGCCGGCCAGGAAGGGCGCGCCAGGGGGGAGTCCTACTTGGACTCCTAGTCCAAGAGTCCAAGTAGGATTCGCCCCCCCTTTTCCTTTATTCCACCGGTGGGAAAGGAAGGAGGGGAGAAGGAAAAGGAAGGAGGGGTCCGCACCCCCACCCCTTGTCCAATTCGGTTTGGGCAAGGGGAGGCGCACACCACCTCGTGGCCCTTCTTCCCTCTCTCCACTAAAGCCCACTAAGGCCCATTAACTCCCTCGGGGGGTTCCGGTAACCTCCCGGTGCTCCGGAAAAATCCCCGAACTACTCGAAACCATTCTGATGTCCAAATGCAACCTTCCAATATATGAATCTTTGCCTCTCGACCATTTCGAGACTCCTCATCATGTCCGTGATCTCATGCGGGACTCCGAACAAACTTCGGTCATCAAATCACATAACTCATAATACAAATCGTCATCGAACGTTAAGCGTGCGGACCCTACGGGTTCGAGAACTATGTAGACATGACCGAGACACATCTCTGGTCAATAACCAATAGTGGAACCTGGATGCTCATATTGGCTCCTACATATTCTACGAAGATCTTTATCGGTAAAACCGCATAACAACATACGTCATTCCCATTTGTCATCGGTATGTTACTTGCCCGAGATTCGATTGTCGGTATCATCATACCTAGTTCAATATCGTTACCGGCAAGTATCTTTACTCGTTCCGTAATGCATCATCCCATAACTAACTCATTAGTCACATTGCTTGCAAGGCTTATAGTGATGTTCATTATTGAGAAGACCCAAAGATACCTCTCCGATACACGAAGTGACAAATTCTAATCTCGATCTATGCCAACTCAACAAACACCATCAGAGACACCTGTAGAGAATCTTTATAATCACCCAGTTATGTTGTGACGTTTGATATCACACAAGATGTTCCTTTGGTATTCAGGAGTTGCATAATCTCATAGTCAGAGGAACATGTATAAGTCATGAAGAAAGCAATAGCAATAAAACTAAATGATCATTATGCTAAGCTAACAGATGGTCTTGTCCATCACATCATTCTCTAATGATGTGACCCCGTTCATCAAATGACATCACATGTCTATGGTCAGGAAACTTAACCATCTTTGGTTAACGAGCTAGTCAAGTAGAGGCATACTAGGGATACTCTGTTTGTCTATGTATTCACACATGCACTAAGTTTCCGGTTAATACAATTCTAGCATGAATAATAAACATTTATCATGATATAAGGAAATATAAATAACAACTTTATTATTGCCTCTAGGGCATATTTCCTTCACCAAGACCAAATGGTCCTTGGGAGGGGCTGGCAATACTTCTGCCGCCGTTATAGGATCGTCCTCGACGGCCTCCTTGTCCTGCGGTTCTCTGGCCTTGGCATGAAGGTGCAAATCTTCAAGCAGAATAACTCCATCATGTGTAGGGTCCGCTGTCAGCAGCACAACTGCATCAACAACATCAGTCTTGCCCTCTAGATCGCCCATTATTTTGAAGTAGTTAGTATGATCTTGTTAGTGTTGATGGTTTGAACTTGTGTTATGAAACCGTCTATATTTTGCCCAGGGATTAACACCCTAGGGTTGCGCGATGTCCCTGTTGTCTTAAAAATTATCCCCTACTAATATACATTGTTTATCGGTTGTTTATATGCCGTGTGCTTTAATTAGGTAGTGATGTTTCTATATATGTGATGTTTGTTCTTGTGTTGCATTTGAGTGGTAGACCACCACATTTGAAAGGGGTGAGCATAACAAATACGTGCACACAGCCAAACAACTATGGTTTGCATCTGCTCACCCCTGAAGTAAAAATGCGGGCAACCAAACAACAAACCCTAAAAAATCATTGATGAAGAAAAAATTACCACCGGAGCCTACCAGTGAGCCCCAGTTTGCATAGCCCTCCATTTAAAATAATACATGGGGGTCCTCACCTCCATCTAAAAAGGAAAAAACATTTCAAAAAGAATCCTCACCTCCATCTATTTTTTTCCAAAAGCTTTCTCACTGCGGTCAACTAGCTTACGCCACATGGCATAGCTGATTGGCCGCTTTCTTCCTACACTTAATGCGTTTTCTATAGTAACACGTCTGCTACGTTGGCTAAAATCACCCGCACACTGTTGCAGGGTGGGCCGGGCCGCGTTTGATCGAGCGGTGAGCATTCGGCCACTCGTTTCAACCTGAAATTGCGCGTGCACTTTTAAGATTTTAGGAAAAATTTATCACGCTATATCCAAATATACCCTGTACTTAGCTGCAAATGATCACGAAGCACGCCAACATGCATTCCGTTTTCCCTGAATTTGCGTGCATACCTCCATACGGGCACGGGTGTTGTGCTTCAGCATATCTGTACTGACACGCTGACCCACCCTGGACCACGCAAACCTCTCCGAAGACTGCGTACACCCGGTGCATAGGGTCCACAACGAACTTGAAAACCTATAGTCAGAAGGTTATTGCCATGTGGGACGCCTCCTAGCCGCCTGATGAGGAGCTGGGGTCAGGAGAATAGACAGTCGATGGGGGCATGGGGCGCCGTCCCCATCTATATCAGGCGCAGACCCCCTGACCCATCTCTAATACAGGCATTTCTCCACAGAAGAGCCAGAGACTACTCCCCTTCTTCTTGCTTTGCTTGCCCCATCTCTACCGTAGGTGTTCCTTCTGCCATTGATCCGATCCGACCTCGGAGGCCGCGTTGATGGCTGAAGGGAGTGCCTATTTTGATTGGGACATGGCAGCCTCGGGGGCCGGGAACCACTTGACGAGCTTCGACCATGGCGGTGTTGCGCAACACTTTGTCCATATTGATGGTGGTGCTTCAGCCGGGGTGGTCGTCGTCTCGGGTGCCGGATCAAGGGCTTCTGGTGGCATCAGGGAGATGGATCCCACCAGCTTCCTCGGCTATGGGAGCAGCAACGCCCCTGCGGCAATCGCGGTGCCTGCTCGGGCGCTGCTGCGTGCCAGATCCAGCGGCCAGGGGCTGACACGGTTCAAAGGGTCGTGGGCCATGGAGGAAGACACGTATGTGGAAAATCCAACCCTAAATTGCAAACCTTTTTCTTTGTCCTTCATCTGCTGCAGCTTCGTCAGTTTTCTTTGTGATTTTGTTGTAGGCTGCTCAGGGCGAAGGTGCAGGAATTCGGCAAAGGGAGGTGGGTGAAGGTCGCGCTGTACCTCCCCGACCGAAGCGGGAAGCAATGTCGGGAGAGATGGATCAACCAACTTGACCCCAACATTGAGGTGATCTTGCCAAATTTAAATTTCTTAACTTCCTAGCCCCTACTAGCAGCTTGTTTCTGGGGAATTTTGATGATCTGTGATTGAGTGTGCTTACGGAAAGAAATTATTCATTGCGTTAATCTGATTCGTCACCATTCAGATGTGGGTATTAACTTCCAGATAAATAGTTAGTAGTCTTGTATGTCTTTAGTCTAATCAGTAAATGTGGCAATTAATTTCTTCATTTACGCCACTAAATGATCACCCAAGTAATTTTCTGAAGAAAAAGAATTACAGGGAAGCAATTTTCTAAAATTAATAGGGATTGATGTTCTTGCCCATGCATTAGCATTTGAAATGTGTACAAGGATTCTGTGTTCAATCCGTAAATAAATAAAATTACTTGCACTTACAAATGTGGAAATTTACTACTCCATCCGTTCACGAAGATAAGCTGTTTTGGATATTTCAATATGGACTACACGGACTGAAATAAGTTAACAAACACGGTAAAACAAATCTATATACTTACAATTCGAAAAAAGTTAGAACATCTTATATTTGTGCATGGAGGGCGTAATTGACACGGTGTCTCATTTTTTAAACTAGATAATTGTTTGTGCATTGCAACAGGAGTATAATTATTCTCATAGATTAGCACGTCATTGCACGTCTATTATTACATTAGTGTGCTATAATCTTAGCCAGATTTTGTATGCAATTGTCATGATTTACGTGCTAGGTTATTGTTAAGCACTTATTTGGTAAGAATTTATTGACTTACCAAAGAAAATATTATTTATAAGAAAGATCGGAGATGGGAGTCAAAATATCATCTCATTGTTAAGCACTTATTTGGTAAAAAAATATTGATTTACAAAAAATGTTATTATCTAAGAGAAAAATGAGATAATGGGAGAAGAAAAAAATCAAATAGGAGAATGGAAGGGGGAACCACATATAGATAGAGGTTGGACGAAGGAGACACTGAAATGGGAACCTTAGGTTCTTTTTAACTAGTATAGAAGAGATTCTTAGCCACTAAGTGATCACCTAATTAAAAAATATTTCTTGATTATTTGCCAAATTATTGCTTCTACCTATTTGTGAGTAGCCACAATTTGATATCCCTAAAGTAAGAGTCAATGTACTAGCCCACAAATTAGCATTTGAGGCGTGGTACTTTCATTAGTTGAATCATATGATTATACATCCAAAAGTTTGCACCTATTAATTTGGCCACTATTCGAAAGTGGGTATTAACTCCCGAAAAAATAGTTAGTAGGATTGCATGTCTTTAGTCTACTCAGTAAATGTGGTAATTACTTTCTTCATTTAGGCCACTAATTGACCACCCATATAATTTTGGGAAATTAGTAGGGATCGATTCTTGGCCACTAAGTTATCACCAAATTAAAAAAATATGTTGATTATTAGTCAAATTGTTGCTTCTACCTATTTGTGAGTTGCCACAATTTGATATCCCTAAAGTAAGAGTCGGTGTTCTAGACCACAAATTAGCATTTGAGATGTAGTACTTTCACTAGTTGAATCATATGATTATACGTCCAAAAGTCTGCACCTATAGTTTGGTCACCATTCGGAGGTGGGTATTAACTCCCAAAAAATAGTTAGTAGTATTGCATGTCTTTAGTCTACACAGTAAATGTGGTAATTACTTTATTCATTTAGGTCACTAATTGACTACCTAAGTAATTTTGGGAAATTAGTAGGGACCAATGTTCATGCCCACACATTAGCATTTGATATGTGTACAAGAATTATGTGTTCAATCCGTAAATAAAGAACCACACTTGCACTTACAAATATCCAAATTTTCTAATTGACATGGTGTGTCCTAATTTTTAAATTCTTTGCCACTAAGTGGTCGCCCAAGTGTTACCGAATTTGGTGTGCAATAGCCAGTGACCGTTCGCTGTCCAGGATGGCATTTGTAAACGGTGCGACTGGCAGTTTTAGTGTTGGGGGATGGCATCTTTGATAACAACAAAAAGCATGTCATTTTGTTTATTTAGTGCATTTTCATCAAAAACCTGCCACCCTCAGATCTTGATCCCGTGTTCTGTGGGTCATTTGCTGGGATTTCGTCCCCAGGAACATTCCCCAAATAGAGATAAGATTACCGATTCTCTTTTGTCGTGGTTATTTGTCAAATTATTGCTGCTACATATTTGAGACTTGTCTCAATTTGGTATTTCCTAAAGTAAGAGCCGTTCCAGCACACAAATTGCATTTTAGATGTGGTACTTTTATTAGTTCAATCATATAGACAAAACAAGTCACATGCTGATAGTCAGATACACATGTTCCAAAAATTTGATGTTGTTTATTTGTGAAATTGTTGCTTTTTGCTTATTATGGTTTTCCTGAATTTGGTGAATATGAGTAGATGTTCCTGTTCTGTGTTATCATTTGAGAGATGTGCCGGCTGCAAAACACTCGAGCTCCCTCAACTCCCTCCAGACTGGACTGACTGCGCAAGGCGGACCCTACTTCGGTATGCAGGCGCGGCCTGCTTCGCCGGATGTGCACATCACCAGCCCGTGCACCAAGCCTCCTTACCCACTGCCATGAGCCCTATGATGAGTTATGCATGCCATCAATCCATGCACCGAGCATCCCCCCACGTTCCTCTTTAGGCCTGATGAAGAATCACACACCCATCGTCACGCCTCGCTTCCCGACATTCCCAATGCTCTTGGACAACAACCCAATGACGATGGAGATGGATGCTTTGCATGCTAGTTGAGCTCCCGGTAGGGCTCTGCCCTGGCGCACCACTTTTTGTGCCGGTGTTGCCTCCCATTCTCCCTGCTACTAGTTCCGCACCGCCCTGGTCACCCACAACAAGGAGGGAGACGCTCACGAAGGTCACAAACTTTGACAAGTCAGCATAGCCCATGCCTGTGTGCCAATAACAGGGTCATTCCCATCGCCCAGCTCCTGCAAAGGCTTCTATGCTAACGAATGGGAGTCATTGGCAAGGTTGAACAGGTCAATGGGGAAGAGGTTGACTGCTTCGTGGCTCTGTTCCAGGAGAGGCTGCCAGACATAGCGCCACACTCTGGACGCTTTTCAAACTTGATTACGATTTGGTGATGGTTCGGTTTTTTGGATGTGCTGGTGGGGCATGAGTTCAATATGGTATCTAAGCCAAGAGGTCTCAAGTTGAAGACCCTGCCAACGCAATATTAAACAAGATTCTACAACCTACATTGATCCCACGCCTAAGGACTAAAATAGCCTAGATGTGAGGGGAAGTGTTGAAACATATTCCCGTCTCTCTTCACCAGTTCGGATTTTTGGATGAAATGACTGGAGCATGAATACAATATGGAGGATGCTTTGATGGAACATGGTGGCAAAGGTGTCCATGTGATGCCATCGCTAGCGAGCGAGTATGTCACGAGGACATCCTAATCCCTTCATCCACCTAATGTAGTATTCATGATCCATTACCCATTCACTCCCATGTTTGAGATGATGTATAAGATTTTTCCTCCTCCGCCCATTGATCCTTAGGTGAAAGTAACGAGTGTTAGGATCTCCCTAGTTAAAATTTGTGATCCTCGAGATTTGTCGCTTGGTTCCCATGAACTAATCCCTTTGTTCACCAAATGAGTATTTTGGGCTTATTAGCCTTATGCATGTCATGGCCAAGCTTATTGATAGAACCCTTTCCATGAGGTTGGCTCTGCACATGAATGATATTGTTTCCATTGCACAAAGTTCTTTCATTAAGAGGAGAAGCACCCATGATAACTTCATTTATGTGCCCAATGTGGCTAGAAGATTTTACACATCAAGACACATATGCTCCTCTTCAAGCTCAACATAAAGAAGGCCTTGGATTCCTTTAGGTGTGGCTATTTTACTGAAATGTTTAGTCACCATGGCTTACAAGGCCACTTTCGGGGATGGATCTCGACTGTCCCCTACTTGACTTTTGCTCAATGGGATTGCCGAGGACCCGACGAAGCATGGTCATGGGCATTTTCAGGGGTCCGAGCTCTCCATTGACCCGTTGCACCATATATTTAGCAAGTATATGACCTAAGGAAAACCTCATCCTTTGGTGGATTCGTGGTTCCCTTTACCTCGACAATGTGGTTGTTTTATGTGCCTCTATCAAGCAAGAAGTCCAATTCCTCTCCACCATGGCTGCCTCTTTTGAGGATACTACCAGCCTTGTTACAAATTGCAGAAAGAGCCCTGTTGCACCTATATGGTGCAATAACAACAACCTTGATGGCACACTCTAGTCCTTCCCGCCATGTTATCCTTCCCCATATGTTACCTTGCACTATCCCTCATGGTCAAAATATTAAGGACGGTCCACTTGCAACACTTTGAAGATTAAGCCGCTGGGAAATTAGCACATTAGAGAAGGAATCAAGTTGATACCGCGGGCCACATGGTCTTGGTCAAGGCGGTGCTCAGGGCTGTGTCCATACACCATCTTACACTGTTTGACCCCCTTGTGGAGGTTTTCAAGAAGATTGATAGCTTGAGGTTTGCCTATCTTTGGGCGAGGACAAACAATGTGACCGGAGGCAAGTGCAAAATTAACTGGGTGCAAGTTTGCAAGCTGGAGGAGTTTGCCGGCCGTAAATTCTTAATATTGAAAGTTTGCCATCGTGCTTTACTTACTATGGTTATGGCTTGACTAGGATGACCCGCAAAGGGTGTGGTGCAGTATGTGGATGTCATTCAACAATGATGAAGTGATCTATTAGTGGCGGCCACTTAGGTATGATTGGTGATGGAACAAAAGCCAAATTTTGGGAGTCATCATGGCTGGAGGGACGGGTGCATAAAGATATCACACCATTTAAAAAAATCCTACAAGAAAGGTGGCATTGTGGACAAGGTTTTAAGAGAATTTTGGACAAAGGGAATATATTAATATCGTGGAGATACCAATTACACCCAACCTCTGCAACAACGCAATGTCGTAAAGACATTATGGATGCACACAACCAAAAGACAAAAAGAAGAAGAAAATTAGATCCCGTATAGTGATCAATTCCTTGTAGCTGCATTACGAACCACCAGCTCGACAACACCCGAAGTCCAAATTCTCCAAAAGCGATGCCTTCAAGAAGGAAATAGTGCACATGAACCATCATTATCCGTTCCTAGATCTTAGGTTTTCACCCTGGAGAAGATCCATGCTCTCAAAACAATGCCTTCAACAAGGTCACTGCCAAGAACTACCAATTACGGCCAGGACTTGAGTTTTCATCCAGAAAGCTAAGACTTTGTACTCCGCCTATGCTGCCGCACCCACTTGCCGATGGCGCTGCTACAAGTCATGAATCACCAAGCAAAGTCCTCATCGCCACAAAGACCCGATCTGCCATTACTAGGCCTCAGACCTCAGCCACCATGATGTTCTTCACCACTCTCTTCATCATGGAAATCGAAATACCAACATGTCCCATAATGTAACAGACAACGAAGCTTCACATCACGCCCTCCTAAAGCCAAACGTTCTAAAATAGGGGCGCACACGAGCAAATCCCATCTGATCCAGCAATCTACAGGCGTCAAACACCCAGTAGAAAACAAAACACCGGCGAAGCCTTCCAGAAGTCGTCAATGGCCAAATCAATGAGGGCTCGCATGAAGCAGAACATCGTCTTGGCACCAGAAGAACCCTAGGACTGCTGCCAGAGGGGAACAAATCTGGGTCGGGAACTCCAGATCTGCAACCACCAGCCATCATGGCCGACCCCATGCCGCCGTCACAACCATGATGGAATAGCCGTCTGCTGCCTTGCCGGGTGCCCAGGGCACCCGTCGTGGCCGTCACCATGATCGCCGTTGCTGCATAAGAGACCCGGGTCGCTGCCACGGCTCCCACGCTTCCTCCACAACACGGCGAGCCACAACGCCCAAATTAGGCCATGGAACCGCCGGTCGTAGCCACCAAGTCCACCACCCACCTGTTATTGTACCTACCGAGCGCAGAGCATCATAGTAGCGGCCAAGACAAGTAAGTGCAGCATGCAGGAGACGTCTTCGATCTGAGGCTCCATGCAATTTCTGCATTGATCACCACGGACCTCACACACACACCACCAGTGCCGCACAAAGTGGAGGATCCCACCATCGGCAGCCTTTGCCCAGTGGCATAAGCCAGTGACGGCGAGATGGAGACGCAGAGGAAGGGGTGCCGGCGGTGGACATTTGTTTCCGCCCATGCCACCTATGGAGGCGACCAAGGTTTTAAGAGATAAGTTTTAGGTTCTATAGGTTGGTAGTCAAGGAGGCCTCACACTAGAGCACATCCAATAATTCTTCATTCAGTAAGACAAACTTGCCAATGCATGTCATCATCCAACTAGACATCCAAGATACAACCATGAGAAAGCTGATCAACCACGGGAATTATACCGCCTCGTCGGCTTACAAGGCTCAGTTCGTTGGCCTCATCTGATCCAAGTTGCATGCCACGGCTTGAAAGGTTTGGGCATCCTAAAATGTAAGTTCTTGGCTTGGTTTGCCATCTAAAATAAGATTTGAACGACAGAGGGTGCAACGTTGGGAGTGACCAAATTGCGACCAGTGCCCTCTTTGCAACCAAGTGTAAGAATTGGTGGCTCACCTTGTCATCAAGTGTCGGTTCTTGCCTCAAGTTTGGAACAACGTGGTCTCTTATATTGGTCTTCATGCTAGTATGATGCTTTGTCATCGTATTGAGATGATGAAGTCTTGGTGGAAAGAAGTCCTCCTCAATAATTGGCAACCGAGGAAATCTTTACATTCTTTGCTCCTTCTTGTTGGATGGGAGATATCGAAGGAAAGGAGCACGTGTGTCTTTCAAAAGAAAGTGAGGCCGATGGCAGTCATTATTCGCCTCATCCAAGATGAGGCGTCTCCTTGGGATATTATGGGGGCTAAGCATTTGAGTAATGTAATGCAGGAGAGTAATTTGGTGCCTTTGTGGTTGTTAGTTTACAAACTTCTCTTGTTAATCAATAAAAATGTAAATATTTTTCCTTGTTCGAACAAAAAGAGCATAAAATCTATAAATAAAATTGACACTTGCAATTGTGATATAATCGATATTGCTAACTGGATTTTTTTGAAAGTTTTGTAAATCTCGGGCACCTCAAATTACACCATATGATTCCGAAAATTGTTGCACACGCAAAATATGTGTAATTTTAATAAGATATCTGCAAAGTAAATAAGACATGCCCTTTTTTGTATGGGCCGATCCTCTCCAAATAATTATCCACATACTAACTTTTTTTATTTCCATTTTTTCTATCAGGCTCATTCCACCATTTCATCAATTTATATGTGGCATATAGCAATTTTGTGAGAGTATCAGGCTTAGTTGGAAATTTTCTAACCGATAGATTCCTGAGATACTTTGAGATTCCTTAGATAATTGGATATTCTAGCTATTTTTCCGATCTTGGCAAATTTTATCTTGTTTCAGAGTGTTGCATTTTTTTGTTTCAATGCGTAACATAATGGAAGTAATGTTCCATTACAAGTAATGCTACATCTACAAAGGTTTACTTAAAGATTTTACCTACAAACTGAAGTGGAGGATTGTGATTGATAATAGGAGGATGAGGGGGGACCACCCCACTTAAAATCAGCGGGGAGAGAGAGAATTAGTTTGGAAGGTTAAGTAAAACTTTATAGGTCTAGCATTATTGGCTCCATTATGTACCAACAAAAACCTTATCTGAAACAAGTTCATTTTTATTTGTTGGTACACGAAAAAACATTATGATGCATTTTGAAACAAGATAAATATTTCAATACAATTTTGGTACTCTTGAACAACACGAATTTTGCAAACAAACAAAAAGGTAAGATAAATCTCAAAGCAATGATGAATGGTGGATGCATGCACGGCATATCCATGCATGGTATAAAAATGACACTAGGTTGACTTCTAAATAAATAATGCTTCCGTGCACATGAGTGTCGTGTTTCATTAAAAAAGTAAAGGTAGTAGATACTACTTTCAGTGTGTGGTGGTGTGTTCAATTGTATTTCAATGGAATGCTATGCCATAATTAATTAACTTACAAATACTTCCCTTGCAGAGGAAAATCTGGACTGACGCGGAAGACATCAAGCTGATCGAGGCGCATCAGACGTGGGGGAACCGCTGGTCGGTGATCGCCCGGCTACTCTCCGGTCGGCCGGAGAACGCCATCAAGAACCACTGGAATGCCACCAAGCGCAGTCTAAATGCGAAGCGCCAGATCAAGAAGAGGAATAGCAAGAAACCACCTCCCGGCCAGCTCTGCCTTCTTGCGCAGTACATCCGCAGCGTGGAGCCGCACACCGGATCACCCGCGGATACACGTTCGGTGTCCCCACCATTGTATCATGACCAAGAGCACGGTGGGCAGACGGGGATGGCCGGTAGAGATACTGCCGTCGTCATCGCCCCTACCGAGCATGCACACCTGACCTACCCCAATCCGGCAATGATTGGTATGTACTACCACCTGAACCCGACAAACATGCACTACTGGGCACCAAATTTGAATGCCGCTGATAGGCAAAATGAGGGGTACTCGTACTGCATCCCTCCCAATGCGCACCTGAACAACTGCCTGCCGTACGGCTTGTCACCAACGCAGATGGTTAGTGAGCAAGACATCCAGCAGGCGGCCAATGCGAGCATAAACATGTATGCGTTCACTGGACAACGTACCCTCCCGGTAGTGGTAGAGATGCACCGTGAGTCTGCCGCCAACAACCAACTGGGCAATGTGGGTGGTGGAGCTGGAGGCTGGTCCTACTACTACGACATGGACGCGGCTGGTTCGAGTGGCCTTGCCAGAGGTAGTGGTAGCGGTAGCGACCCTGATGACATCGACATGGTGCAGATGGCCTTGAGGGAGTTTGCCATGCGGGACCAGTAGGTGGTCACCCTCAATCAACTGGCTAGATTCAAGTGAGACATATATGTCCCCAGAGGATTTCATGTCTAAGGAGAACAATGTGATTGTAAGTGTGTTGTGCTTATGTAGTTTGTTTGATTTGAGAACTTCATAAAGGTAATTTAAGTGGTCCATCTGGGGAGGTACGTTACTTTGTTCACATTTGCTAATCCTCGGGAAATTGTTTCAGTAGATTTTGGTAGAGAAGAGGTAGAAAAACGAGGGAATGTCAAATGTGAGACTACCAGCGACGACGTCTCTAATGTGCCTGAGACGGAAACGATGCTGCTGGCCTCGGCATCTCCATGGAGGACTAACAGAGGGTTGATAGGTTCAGACTGAGAGGTGTGTGGTTGTCGATGGAATATATGGCATGGTGGATGGGAATTAGAGGGAAGTCATGAGCGGTGGCAAATCAGACAAGAAAGGGTAGTGAGGCAACATGCGAAAGCGTTGTTAGTTAGGTTGGAGGCGGCGGTGCTGTTGACGATACGAATGGGTCAGTTGGAAGAGGAAACCACTAGTGGAGGAAGAAGTGTGGCCAGCAAATCAACTAAAACAAAAAATAAATGTTAATTAGACGATCCTTACTTTGTTGTACTAGTTGAGACACACTTGAAGTTCACATGATAGAGTTGAATACGTGCAGTTGAAAAAAATAGTTGTGTCCCAAACATTGCAATTTATATAGTAGCTCGAATAGACGACACAGTTTAAAAAGTGCAATTGAAACACGTGATGCAGTTGAAACATTGTTGTTGAACAAGCGATATATGTAGTTGAAACACATGATAAAGTTGTTAAAATGCTATTGAATCAACTACATAAAGTGTACACTAGTTTCTTACCAACTAAACATTTACGAGTTAGCATCTTGCTTGTGCATATACTTACGATCTGCATCTTTTAGAAATTTGGTGAAGCCATATCATTATTATTTTTCACTTTTTTTGCACAGAGCGGCATCTTGTTGACAATACCCTTTATCTTCTCCATTGTTTCCCTACCTCTTCATTTTTTCTAGTTCCACTCGCTCAAGGGATCAATATGCATTGATGGATTTTGATGTTATCTTCATATTCTGCAAACTCGAGTGGTCAATAGAGCGATGCATCATAGCATCTGCTCTCTCTTTCATGCAAGGAGCTACTCCATTCCTATTATATCTCTCCGCAATATAGCTTTATATTTGTGGCACTTCCCATGCCTCTGATTTTTTTTCTTACTAAAAGTGCCTCGATTCTCTTACGCTTACATAATCACTATACCGCAGTTCACCATGAGGCCTATGTAGCATCATAAATCAAGTGATAAACAATGTCAATGTTGGATTTGATGTGTGCCAAGCGACAATGGTGATTGCACTTTGCAAGACTCCGCTCATAACGGTATCACTACAAAAAAACACTTTCGTGATGATACGTGTTTTCCATAGTAGGTCACGTTTTCTATCATGCATGTACATCCATGGCGATTTTATGACAGAATCAAGATAGTCATAGCTGTGCTGTTGTAGAAGTTTTCCATGACAATACTCAAATTATCATCACGGAAGTGTCCACTTCCATGACGATAAATGGGGCGTCATGGAAGTGTTTTCTTCAAGGGTAACCGACACGTGGCATCCACCGTAATGGGTCGCCGTTAAGAAATCGGGTCCAGTTTTGGATCTGATAACCCATTAACAACAATGACCAATGGCGATTTTTCACGTGTAAAATTCTCATTGGCCGAAAGAACCATGTTTCAACTCCGCATTGTGACAAATGTTATCCAGCGAATGGACGGGACGCACCTATGATACGTCGACATGTGGCTCGACCCAACAGTGGCCCATGCAGGTCAAAAGGCAGGCCCGTTTGACTTGATCAAAAGGAAGCGGCCCGACCCACGGAAAGCGTGTTAATAGCATGTTTGCATATAGCCCATTTATAGCCCGTTAACTCATGGTCCGTTATGGCCTATCCGAATTAGGCCCAGTAACGTCATCTGGGCCGTCCAATATGATTTCAGCCTGTTGTAACTTTCAGCCCATGTATGGGCCATGACGTCTTTCAGCCCATATGAGGCCCTTTGTAACTCTGGGTCCATTAACAACTCGTGGTGAAACTGGCCCATAATGAACAGTGTATCGCTTTATACCCATTAACGACCCATTATTCCATTGGGCCATTTCCAACCTGTGTTATCTTTCAGCCTTTTAAGGGCCCATTTATTCTTCGGCTCGTTTCCAGAATTCGATTACTTACAGTCCAGTACTAGCCTGTTCCGCTTGTGGGCCAAATTGAACCCGTGGTTACAGTCGACTCGTTTGTGGCCTATTAACCCGTTATGCTGTTTTCATAGTGCTATCAAATACGGCCCATTAACGACCCGATATACCTGTCGATAGAATTAAGCCCGTTATACATATCATCCTATTAATGACCCGTTATGGCCAGACCATAAACAGACGATTTCCAATCTAGCCCGTTTACGGCCCATATTGCGGTCCGTTATTGGTCCACGAATAGTACGACCCATGTTTGGCCAATTGATCATACGACCCGTAGAAGGCCCATTGATTCTATGGCCCATAGAAGGCCCATGGATCCTACGGCCCGAAGGAGGACCGTGGATCCTATAGCCCGTAGGAGGCCCGTGGTCACTATATATAGTAGGCAGCAGAACCATGGTTACAAGGGTCTGTATGTTGCCCATGGTTATTGTGGCCTACTTTTAAAGAATATTTTATTGTGGCCACTAGCAAACCGCAGAAAAAGAACTGCAGTGACCACAACCAAATAAATAAACAAGACAACAAGGAAAGAAATAAGCAAGCAAATACGCTAGGCTATAACGACTATTACACATATTACATCCACTAGGCATCAAAGTTCGCCACCAGTGCAAATATAGGGAATAAAGTAGCTTATTACATACATTGGGCATCTAAATTGGCCACCAGCGCAAATAAACGCAACAGCAAAAGAAGTCCATAACTTAAACAACTTCAGAAGAACTCAAGAAACGTTATCCTGGGTATCCACCATGCTGGCAATAAGCTTATCAAGGTTATCAGGTTTCTCCTGTTTGGCGCTAGAATCCTCCAACGCTTGTTGTTGCAACAGAAAGTATGCATCTGAATTCTCTAGGGACTTCCTCAGTCCTTCGGCTTCTTGTCACAACACAGCTGATCGATGTATTTCAGCTTGTAGTTGAGACTCAAGAAACCAAACTGATTCAGACAGTGAGTTCAAAGAGCTCGTGCCAGCGGTAATGGCCAGCAACTTGAACACTACATCAAGACAAGACTTTGGGGTTGTCTCACTATCTTCAAGATAGTTTTCCTTAGCTATTTTATCAACTTTGTTGGAGAACAACAAGGATGTCTCACTATCCTGAACCTTATCTCCATTACTTCCTTTACCATTGCTTAATAAGGTACTCTTCCCCAATATTTTGTCAGCATTCTAAAAGAAGAAACAAGCAGACACATAACAGGTTTAGCATGTAGTGTATGAAGCTCATTTCGGTGAACCCGTTCAATAGTAAGGTGGACATGATTAAACTACCAAGTCCTCTATTGCGAAGTAGTACATAATAAAAGCATCAAACAAACATATACCTATGTGCTATGGTCACTGCATTGTCTTGACAAATCAAAATAGAGACACAGTTCAAATCATATCAGTTCAAGACAAAGCATCATTGAAGGAATACAAGTGCCGAAAACTACACGACACAACAAGATTTCAGATGGGTACCACGGGTATACATGTACAACAACACTATTGGCTCTGTTGTGATGCTAGTAATGTGCATGATATGAGAAGTCAACTGTATACACAATTGAAATTGAAATCAATAGAGAAATCTAGAAGAGTAAACCAGTTAAAGAAACATGTTTAAACATACCTGTTGTGCCATTGGAGTTTCGACTGGATCCTTCAATTTAGAAATAAGTTTGTAGGAGTAAATATAGTGATAGAAGAGCAAATCAGTATGCACCATAGCAATGGAATCTTAAATGAGAACAATTGTTCTTTAGGTTTAAGCACTTGTTCTACATGAATAGAGTATAGTAAGACACATGCATATAGTACTTCAAAATAAAAATGATTTCATAGACCTTACCACATTCTTGCACTAAAAAAAATACACTTCCGTGATGATACGTGTCTGTCACAATAGGTCAAGTTTTCTGTCATGCATGTACATCCATGACGATTTTATGACAGAATCAAGATAGTCATACACGTGCTGTCGTAGAAGTGTTCCATGACATTGCCTAAATTATCATCATGGTAGTGTCCACTTCCATGATGGTAAACGGCGCGTCATGGAAGTGCTTTCGTCAAGGGTAACCGACACGTGGCATCCACCGTAACAAGTCGCCGTTAAGCTATCGGGTCCTGTTTTGGATCCGATAACCCGTTAACAGCCTGGACCAATGGGGATTTTCCATGTGTAAAATTCTTATTGGCCGGAGGAACCACGTGTTGGCTCACCTTGGGACAGATGTCTCCAACGTATCTATAATTTTTGATTGCTCCATGCTATATTATCTACTGTTTTGGGCAATATTGGGCTTTATTATCCACTTCTATATTATTTTGGGACTAACCTATTAACCGGAGGCCCAGCCCAGATTTGCTGTTTTATGCCTATTTCAGTGTTTCGAGGAAAAGGAATATCAAACGGAGTCGAAACAGAACGAAATCAACTGGAGAAGTTATTTTTGGAAGGAAACCTACCGGATAGACTTGGACCCTACATCACAAGATGAAGGAGGAGCTCACGAGGGTAGGGGGCATGCCCCCTGCCTCGTGGCCCCCCCTTTGGTCCACCGATGTACTCCTTTCACCCATATATACCTACATATCGTAAAACTTCCGGGGAGCACAATAGATCGGGAGTTCCGCCGCCAGAAGCCTCCGTAGCCACCGAAAGCCAATCTAGACCCGTTCTGGCGCCCTGCCGGAGGGGGAATCCTTCTTCGGTGGCCATCTTCATCATCCCAGTGCTCTCCATGATGAGGAGGGAGTAGTTCTCCCTCGGGGCTGAGGGTATGTACCATTAGCTATGTGTTTGATCTCTCTCTCTCTCTCTCTCTCTCTCGTGTTCTTGTGGTGATACAATCTTGATGTATCGCGAGCTTTGCTATTATATTTGGATCCTATGATGTTTCTTCCCCCCTCTACTCTCTTGTAATGAATTGAGTTTCCCCTTTGAAGTAATCTTATCAGATTGAGTCTTTAAAGATTTGAGAACACTTGATGTATGTCTTGCCGTGGATATCTGTGGTGACAATGGGATATCACATGATTCACTTGATGTATGTTTTGGTGACCAACTTGCGGGTTCCGCCCATGAACCTATGCATAGGGGTTGGCACACGTTTTCGTCGTGATTCTCCGATAGAACTTTGGGGCACTCTTTGAGGTCCTTTTTGTTGGTTGAATAGATAAATCTTAGATTGTGTGATGCATATCGTATAATCATGCCCACGGATACTTGAGGTGACATTGGAGTATCTAGGTGACATTAGGGTTTTGGTTGATTTGTATCTTAAGGTGTTATTCTAGTACGAACTCTAGGGCTGTTTGTGACACTTATAGGAATAGCCCAACGGATTGATTGGAAAGAATAACTTTGAGGTGGTTTCGTACCCTACCATAATCTCTTCGTTCATTCTCCACTATTAGTGACTTTGGAGTGACTCTTTGTTGCATGTTGAGGGATAGTTTTATGATCCAATTATGTTAGTATTGTTGAGAGGACTTACACTAGTGAAAGTATGAACCCTAGGCCTTGTTTCCTAGCATTGCAATACCGTTTACGCTCACTTTTATCACTTTCTACCTTGTTGTTTTTATTATTTCAGATTACAAATACCTTTATCTACTATCCATATACCACTTGTTTCACCATCTCTTCGCCAAACTAGTGCACCTATACAATTTACCATTGTATTGGGTGTGTTGGGGACACAAGAGACTCTTTGCTATTTGGTTGTAGGGTTGCTTGAGAGAGACCATCTTCATCCTACGCCTCCTACGGATTGATAAACCTTAGGTCATCCACTTGAGGGAAATTTGCTATTGTCCTACAAACCTCTGCACTTGGAGGCCCAACAACGTCTACAAGAAGAAGGTTGTGTAGTAGACATCAAGCTCTTTTCTGGCGCCGTTTCCGGGGAGGTGAGTGCTTGAAGGTATATCTTTAGATCTTGCAATCGAATCTTTTTGTTTCTTGTTTTAGCACTAGTCTAGTTTATAAAAAAAACTAAAAAATGGAATTGAGTTTGTCTCATACGCTTCATATTTTTAATATCTTTCGTGAGTATGATGGAAAGGAAAATTGTGCCAAAGTGTTAGAAGAAGAATGCTATAAAATGTTTGGCACTAAATATTTGAATGATGAGCATGATTGCAATGTTGTTAGTATGAATTCCTTGAATATCCATGATGCTAATGATATGCAAAGCCACAAGCTTGGGGAAGCTATGTTTGATGAAGATGATATATTTTGTCCCCCAAGTTTTGATGAGCAAATTTATTATGATGAAAGCATGCCTCCTATCTATGATGATTATTGTGATGACACCTATTCTTTAAAGAATAATGATAACCATGAAACTTGTAATCTTGATCTTAATTTTCAATCACATGGTAGTTATTTCGTTGACTTTGCTCCCACTATTATTCATGAGAAGAATTTTGCTTGTGTGGAGAGTAGTAAAATTTCTATGCTTGTAGATAATGAAAAGAATGCTTTAGGTGCTGGTTATGTTGTTGAATTCATTCATGATGCTAATGAAAATTATTATGAGGGAGGAATATATGCTTGTAGGAATTGCAATAATATCAAGTTTCCTCTCTATGTGCTTAAAATCTTGAAGTTATGCTTGTTTTGCCCTCCTTTGCTAGTTGATTATTGTTCCCACAAGTTGTTTGCTCACAAAATCCCTATGCATAGGAAGCATGTTAGACTTAAATGTGCTAGTCATATTCTTCATGATGCTCTTTTTATGTTTCAATTCTTATCCTTTATGTGAGCATCATTGAAATCATCATGCCTAGCTAGGGGCGTTAAACGATAGCGCTTGTTGGGAGGCAACCCAATTTTATTTTAGTTCCTTCTTTTTTGTTCCTGTTTAGTAATAAATAATTCATCTATACTCTGTTTAGATGTGGTTTTATGTGTTTAATTAGTGTTTGTGCCAAGTAGAACCTTTGGGAAGACTCGGGGAAAGTCTTTGCGATCATGCTGTAAAAAACAGAAACTTTAGCGCTCACGAGAATTGCTGCCATTTTTATTTGGAGAGTGATATTTAGTTAATTATTTCTGAAGATGATTAATAGATAAATTCCTCAGGTCCAGCAATTTATTTGAGAATTTTATGAGTTCCAGAAGTATACGTTTGATCCATATTACTATAGACTGTTCTGTTTTTGACAGATTCTGTTTTCGATGTGTTGTTTGCTTATTTTGATGAATCTGTGAGTAGTATCGGAGGGTATGAACCATAGAGAAGTTGGAATACAGTATATATTACACCAATATTAATTTAGAATGAGTTCATTACAGTACCTTATGATGGTGATTTGCTTTCTTATACTGACGGAGCTTACGAGTTTTCTACTTTAAGTTTTGTGTTGTGAAGTTTTCAAGTTTTGGGTAAAGATTCGATGGACTATGGAATAAGGAGTGGCAAGAGCCTAAGCTTGGGGATGCCCAAGGCACCCTAAGGTAATATTCAAGGACAACCAAAAGCCTAAGCTTGGGGATGCCCCGGAAGGCATCCCCTCTTTCGTCTTCGTTCATCGGTAACTTTACTTGGAGCTATATTTTTATTCGCCACATGATATGTGTTTTGCTTGGAGCGTCAATTTATTTTGTTAAGATTTGCTTGCTGTTATTTAGAACAATGTTTTGCATCTTTTATTTCAATAGAAGTGGCATTAATAGTCTTTACTATGCCTATGTTACAAGTATACATGTTGCTGTTTGAAAACAGAAAGTTTACCGCTGTTGCAATAATTCCCTGGAAAAGTCAAAATGTGATAAAATATTGAAACCTTTTGCATATTAAGATATGATAAATTTACTACATTGGGAATTTTCTTTCATAATTTTTGGAGCTAGGGAAGTTTGGATGTTGCTGCATTCTTTACAGACTGTCCTGTTTAGGCAGATTGCTGTTATGTTTGCATTGTTTGCATATGTTTGCTTCTTTAATGATTCTATTTGAGGATAGGACTATTAAATATGCAGAGGCATTTAGTATGCAATGTTGAATAATAATTTTAGTGATTTGCTACAGTAGAGTATGATAAGGTTTTTGCAATGGTTTATACTAACTTATCTCACGAGCCCTTGTTGAGTTTTGTGTGGATGAAGCTTTTGAGATTTAGGGAGACCGTGATATGAGAGGAATTAAGGAGACACAAAAGCTCAAGCTTGGGGATGCCCAAGGCACCCCAAGATAATATTTCAAGAAGTCTCAAGCATCAAAGCTTGGGGATGCCCCGGTTGGCATCCCACCTTTCTTCTTCAACAACTATCGGTTAGTTTCGGTTGATCCTAAGTTTTTGCTTCTTCACATGATGTTTGCAATTCTTAGAATGTCATTTTATTTTGCTTTGCTTGAATAGAATACCAAGATCTGAAATTATTAAATGTTAGATAGTCTTCACATAGTTGCATAATTATTCGACTACTCATTGATCTTCACTTATATCTTTTGGAGTAGTTTGTCATTTGCTCTAGTGCTTCACTTATATCTTTTAGAGCATGGTGGTAGTTTTATTTTGAAGAAATAGATGAACTCTCATGCTTCACTTATATTATTTTGAGAAGTCTTAAATAGCACGGTAATTTGCTTAAAATCCTAATATGCTAGGCATTCAAGAATAATAAAATTCTCTTATGATTGTGTTGAATACTATGAGAAGTTTGATACTTGATAATTGTTTTGAGATATGGAGATGGTGATATTAGAGTCATGCTAGTTGAGTAGTTGTGAATTTGAGAAATACTTGTGTTGAAGTTTTTGATTCCCGTAGCATGCACGTATAGTGAACCGTTATGTGATGAAGTCGCAGCATGATTTATTTATTGATTGTCTTCCTTATGAGTGGCGGTCGGGGACGAGCGATGGTCTTTTCCTACCAGTCTATCCCCCTAGGAGCATGTATGTAGTACTTTATTTCGATAACTAATTGATTTTTGCAATAAGTATGTGAGTTCTTTATGACTAATGTTGAGTCCATGGATTATACGCACTCTCACCCTTCCACCATTGCTAGCCTCTCTAGTACCGTGCAACTTTCACCGGTACCATAAACCCACCATATACCTTCCTCAAAACAGCCACCATACCTACCTATTATGGCATTTCCGTAGCCATTCCGATATATATTGCCATGCAACTTTCCACCGTTCCGTTTAGGAAACACTCCATCATTGTCATATTGCTTAGCATAATCATGTAGTTGACATCGTATTTGTGGCAAAGCCATCATTCATAATTCTTTCATACATGTCACTCATGAGTCATTGCATATCCCGGTACACCGCCGGAGGCATTCATATAGAGTCATATCTTGTTCTAAGTATCGAGTTGTAATTCTTGAGTTGTAAGTAAATAGAAGTGTGATGATCATCATTATTAGAGCATTGTCCCAGTGAGGAAAGGATGATGGAGACTATGATTCCCCCACAAGTCGGGATGAGACTCCGGACAAAAAATAAATAAAAGAGGCCAAAGAATCCCAAATAAAAAAAGAAAGAAAAGAGGCCAAAGAATCCCAAATAAAAGAAAGAAAGAAAGAGGCCATAAAAAAGAGAAAAGGCCCAAATAAAAAAAATAAAAAAATGAGAGAAAAATAGAGAAGGGACAATGCTAATATCCTTTTACCACACTTGTGCTTCAAAGTAGCACCATGATCTTCATGATAGAGAGTCTTCTATGTTGTCACTTTCATATACTAGTGGGTATCTTTCATTATAGAACTTGGCTTGTATATTCCAATGATGGGCTTCCTCAAAATGCCCTAGGTCTTCATGAGCAAGCGAGTTGGATGCACACCCACTAGTTTCTTTTGTTGAGCTTTCATATACTTATAGCTCTAGTGCATCCATTGCATGGCAATCCCTACTCACTCACATTGATATCTATTGATGGGCATCTCCATAGCCCGTTGATATGCCTAGTCGATGTGAGACTATATTCTCCTTTTTGTCTTCTCCACAACCACCATTCTATTCCACCTATAGTGCTATGTCCATGGCTCACGCTCATGTATTGCGTGAAGATTGAAAAGGTTTGAGAACATCAAAAGTATGAAACAATTGCTTGGCTTGTCATCGGGGTTATGATTTTGTAGGGATAGCTTTCTTTGGCCATGTTATTTTGAGAAGACATAATTGCTTAGTTAGTATGCTTGAAGTATTATCATTTTTATGTCAAAATGAACTTTTGTCTTGAATCTTTCGGATCTGAATATTCATATCACAAGTAGGAAGAATTACATTGAAATTATTCCAACTAGCATTCCACATCAAAAATTATCTTTTTTATCATTTACCTACTCGAGGACGAGCAGGAATTAAGCTTGGGGATGCTTGATACGTCTCCAACGTATCTATAATTTTTGATTGCTTCATGCTATATTATCTACTGTTTTGGGCAATATTGGGCTTTATTATACACTTTTATATTTTTTTTGGGACTAACCTATTAATCGGAGGCCCAGCCCAGATTTGCTGTTTTATGCCTATTTCAGTGTTTCGAGGAAAAGGAATATCAAACGGAGTCGAAACGTAACGAAATCAACTAGAGAAGTTATTTTTGGAAGGAAACCTACGGGATAGACTTGGACCCTATGTCAGAAGATGAAGGAGGAGCTCACGAGGGTAGGGGCGCACCCCCTGCCTCGTGCCCCCCCTTTGGTCCACCGACATACTCCTTTCATCCATATATACCTACGTATCGTAAAACTTCCGGGGAGCACAATAGATCGGGAGTTCCGCCACCAGAAGCCTCCGTAGCCACCGAAAGCCAATCTAGACCCGTTCTGGCGCCCTGTCGGAGGGGGAATCCTTCTTCGGTGGCCATCTTCATCATCCCGGTGCTCTCCATGATGAGGAGGGAGTAGTTCTCCCTCGGGGCTGAGGGTATGTACCATTAGCTATGTGTTTGATCTCTCTCTCTCTCTCTCTCTCTCTCTCTCTCGTGTTCTTGAGGTGATACAATCTTGATGTATCGCGAGCTTTGCTATTATATTTGGATCCTATGATGTTTCTTCCCCCATCTACTCTCTTGTAATGAATTGAGTTTCCCCTTTGAAGTAATCTTATCGGACTGAGTCTTTAAAGATTTGAGAACACTTGATGTATGTCTTGCCGTGGATATCTGTGGTGACAATGGGATATCACGTGATTCACTTGATGTATGTTTTGGTGACCAACTTGCGGGTTCCGCCCATGAACCTATGCATAGGGGTTGGCACACGTTTTCGTCGTGATTCTCCGGTAGAACTTTGGGGCACTCTTTGAGGTCCTTTGTGTTGGTTGAATAGATGAATCTGAGATTGTGTGATGCATATCGTATAATCAAGCCCACAGATACTTGAGGTGACATTGGAGTATCTAGGTGACATTAGGGTTTTGGTTGATTTGTGTCTTAAGGTGTTATTCTAGTACGAACTCTAGGGCTGTTTGTGACACTTATAGGAATAGCCCAACGGATTGATTGGAAAGAATAACTTTGAGGTGGTTTCGTACCCTACCATAATCTCTTCGTTCGTTCTCCGCTATTAGTGACTTTGGAGTGACTCTTTGTTGCATGTTGAGGGATAGTTTTATGATCCAATTATGTTAGTATTGTTGAGAGGACTTACACTAGTGAAAGTATGAACCCTAGGCCTTGTTTCCTAGCATTGCAATACCGTTTACGCTCACTTTTATCACTTGCTACCTTGCTATTTTTATTATTTCAGATTAAAAATACCTTTGTCTACTATCCATATACCACTTGTTTCACCATCTCTTCGCTGAACTAGTGCACCTATACAATTTACCATTTTATTGGGTGTGTTGGGGACACAAGAGACTCTTTGTTATTTGGTTACAGGGTTGCTTGAAAGAGACCATCTTCATCCTACACCTCCTACGGATTGATAAACCTTAGGTCATCCACTTGAGGGAAATTTGCTGTTGTCCTACAGACCTCTGCACTTGGAGGCCCAACAACGTCTACAAGAAGAAGGTTGTGTAGTAGACATCAGCGCCTATGATACGTCGACACGTGGCATGACCCAACAGAGGCCCATTCCGGTGAAAAGGCCGACCAATTTGACTTGGTCAGAAGGTAGCGGGTCGGCCTACGGAAAGCCTTTTAACGGCCTGTTCGTATATAGCCCATTTACGGCCTGCTAACTCACAGCCTGTTAGGGCCTATCAGAATTAAGCCCGGTAGCTTCAACTGGGCCATCCAATATGATTCTAGCCCATTATAACTTTCGAGCCATGTATGGCCCATGACGTCTTTCGGCCCATACGAGGCCCTTTGCAACTCTTGACCCATTAATGGCCCGTGGTGAAACTGGCCCGTAATGAACAATGTACCGCTTTATACCCATTAACGACCCATTATTCCATTGGGCCTTTTCCAACCCGTGTTATCTTTTGGCCTTCTTAGGGCCCATTTATTCTTGGGATCATTTCTAGCATTCGGTTACTTACAACCCGTTAGTGGTCTTTTCTTCTTGTGGGCCAAATTCAACCCGTGGTTACAGTCGGCCCGTTTGTGGCTCGTTAATCCGTTGGGCCGTTTTCGTAGTGTCATCAAATACGGTCGGTTAACGATGGCCCGTTATGGTCGGTCCATGAACGGACTATTCCAACTCTAGCCTGTTTACGGCCCATAATGCGGTCTGTTATTGACCCATGTTTGGCCAATCGATCATACGACACATAGAAGGCCCATTGATGCTAGGGACAATTCCATTTCTGCCCCTAACTAGAACCCACTACTCAAATTTGCCCTTAATTTCAATGTGTGCTCAAATTTGCCCCTGTGCCGTTAGTTGCCCTTATAGAAATGCCCTTCTGTGCCGTTACCGTCCGGTCAAACAGCTTTGACCATCTCGAAAAAATTAGCAAAAAAAATAAAAAAAAATCCGAAATTTTGTGGGATTGAAGCTACTCATGTGCGCAAGGTGCGTGAAAATTTTCATGCTATTTAGACATGCCAGGAGCTCATGGCAAAGGAAAACAATAAATCTGTACATCTTTGAATTGTAAATTCAGAAAATATCAAGAAAATTCAAAACCATAAGAATTTTTCTGGCATCCAAGATGCTCGGGTGCATAAGGCATGTGCAAAATTTTGTTATCAAATGACATGCGAGAAGCTCTCACAAAAAAACAAAAGAGTGTATTTTTTACAAGTTTTTTTCTGAGACAAATTTTGTTTTTTTTCTCCACGAGCTCCTACAATGTCCAAATACAACAAAATTATGCAGACACCTTCCACACCTAAGCATCTCGGATGCCAGAAAAATTCATATTTTTTTGAATTTTCTTGCTATTTTTTTGAATTTACTGTTCACACGCGTACACATTTACTGTTTTTCCCTTGCCACAACCTCCTAGAATGCCCAAACAATATGAAAATTTGCATGCACCTTGATAAAGTTGGTACCTTCGATGCCACAAAATTTCAGATTTTTTTGATTTTGTTTGCTATTTTTTTTCGAGATGGTCAAAGTTGTCTGACCGGATGGTAACAACGCAGAAGGGCATTTCTATAAGGGAAACTAATGGTAGAAAAAATTTGAGCACACGTTGAAATTAGGGGCAAATTTGAGTAGTGGGTTCTAGTTAGGGGCAGAAATGGAATTGTCCCTTGATGCTATGGCCCGTAGAAGGCCCATTGATGCCACAGCCCGTAGAAGGCCCATTGTTTCTACAGCCCGTAGAAGGATCATTGTTTCTACGGCCCGTAGAAGGCCCATGGTCACTATAGTAAATATGTAGCCCATGGTTATTGTGGCCTAGTTTAAAAAAATAGGTTATTGCGGCCACTAGCAAACCACGAAAGAAGAACTGCACTGACTACAAGCAAACAAATAAACAAGACAACAAGGAAATAAATAAGCAAGCAACTTACGCTAGGCTATCACGACTATTACACAATTACATCCACTGGGCATCAAAGTTTGCCACCAGTGCAAATATAGGGAACAAAGCAGCATATCACATACACTGGTTGTCAAAGTTGGTGACCAGTGCAAATACATGCCGTAGCAAAACAAGTCCAGAACTGAAACCACTTCAGAAGAGCTCAAGAAACAATATCCTGGGTACCCATAATGCTGGCAAGATGGTTAGCAAGCTTATTATCTTTCTCTTGTTTGGCGCTTAAATCCTCCAGCGCTTGCCGTTGCACCAGAAAGTATGCATCTTAATTCTGCAGGGACTTCCTCAGTCCTTCGGCTTCGTGTCGCAGCACATCTGATCGATGTCTTTCAACTTGAAGTCGAGACTCAAGAAGACGAATTGATTCAGGCAGTGAGTTCAAAGAGCTTGTGCCAGCAGTAGTGGCCAGTAACTCGAACACTACATCAAGACAAGACTTTCGGGTTATCTCACTGTCATCAAGATAGTTTTTATCAGCTTTCTTGGAGACCAACAGGGATGTCTCGCTATCTTGAACCTTATCCGCATTACTTCCTTTACCATTGCATAATGGGGTACTCTTCTCCAATTTTTTGTCCGCATCCTAGAAGAGAAACAAGCAGACACATCACAGGTTTACCATGTTGTATATGAAACTCATTTTGGTAAATCAGTTCAGCAGTAAAGTGGATAGGATAACAACATGAAACAAACATATATCTATGTACCATGGTCACTGTATGGTGTATATCATTCTAGTTTTTGTTTCCAAATCAAGATAGGGACATAGTTCAAATAATATTTATTCAAGACAAAGCAGAATAGACAGAATATAAGTGTGGGAAACTGCAGAGCAATAACAACACTTGTAATGTGCATGACATGAGAACATAGCCGTTTATTCAATTGAAACTGAAATCATCATAGAGTAAGTTACAACAGCAAACCAGTTAAAGAAACAAGTTTAAAACATACCTGTTGCGCCATTGGAGTTTTAATTCCATCCTTCAAATTTGAAAATAGTTGGTATGAGTAAATACAGTGATGCAAGAGCAAAGGAGTATGAACCATAGCTATAGAACCTGACCTGAGAACAATTATTCTTCTGCTTTAAATGTTGAGTTGGGATTCCGAGTGGTGGTCCTCGTGCTTTGGGCACTGCAGTTCCCTTACTAACTGCTCGTGTTTGGATGCTCTATGGTGGAGATAGTGCTGTGTCAACTGGAACTGGGTTACTATCTACTGGGGTTGGGGTTAGAAGGGGTGTAGCTAGTTCTCTGTCCAACTAGGTAGGGGTACAATCTATGAGAGTCTGGGGTTATGTGTGGTGGGGCTTGTTCTTGGGCAAGTACAACCGTGGTTCTATCTGCATCGACTGGTAGCTCTATCTTTTCTGAAGACTGTGTTGAAGGAAATATGCCCTAGAGGCAATAGTAAAGTTGTTATTTATATATTTCCTTATATCATGATAAATGTTTATTATTCATGCTAGAATTGTATTAACCGGAAACTTGATACATGTGTGGATACATAGACAAAACACTGTGTCCTTAGTAAGTCTCTACTAGACTAGCTCGTTAATCAAAGATGGTTAAGTTTCCTAACCATAGACATGCGTTGTCATTTGATGAACAGGATCACATCATTAGGAGAATGGTGTGATGGACAAGACCCATCCGTTAGCTTAGCATATTGACCATTCATTTTTATTGCTATAACTTTCTTCATGTCATATACATATTTCTTTGACTATGAGATTATGCAACTCCCAGATACCGGAGCAATACCTTGTGCGCTATCAAATGTCACAATGTAACTGGGTGATTATAAAGATTCTCTATAGGTATCTCTGAAGGTGTTTGTTGGGTTGGCATAGATCAAGATTAGGATTGTCACTTCGAGTATCGAAGAGGTATCTCTGGGCCCTCTCGGTAATGCACATCATAAGAAGACTTGCAAGCAAAGTAACTAATGAGTTAGTTACAGGATGATGTATTACAAAACAAGTAAGGAGACTTGCCTGCAATGAGATTGAACTAGGTATGAAGATACCGACGTCGAATTTCGGGCAAGTAACATACCGATGACAAAGGGAATAACGTATGTTGTCATTACGGTACGACCGATAAAGATCTTCCATGGGCCATAGGGGAGAGGCAAGGCAGCCCACAAGGGGGTGGCGCCCCCCCATGGGGAGTCTGAATTGGACAAGGGGAGGGGGTGCGACCCCCCTTTCCTTCTCCCTCTCCCTCTCCTTCCCCCTTCCCCCTCCGATAGAAGGAAGGGGGGAGATGACTAGGAGTCTAAGTGGGCTTCCTCCCCACTTGACACGCCCTAGGCCGGCCTCCTCCCCTCTCCCCCCTTTATATACGGGGGCGGGGGGCACCTATAAGCACATAAATTGTTTCTTAGCCTCGTGCGGTGCCCTCCTCCACCGTTTACTCCTCCGGTCATATTGTCGTAGTGCTTAGGCGAAGCCCTGCGTGGATCATTTCACTATCACCATCACCACGCCATTGTGATGACGAAACTCTCCCTCGACACTTTGCTGGATCAAGAGTTCGAGGGACATCATCGAGCTGAACGTGTGCCAAACTCAAAGGTGCCGTACGTTTGGTACTTGATCGGTTGAATCGAGAAGACGTTCGACTACATCAACCGCGTTAAACTAACGCTTCTGCTTTCGGTCTATGAGGGTACGTGGACACACTCTCCCCCTCTCGTTGCTATGCATCTCCTAGATAGATCTTGCGTGATCGTAGGAATTTTTTTGAAATTGCATGCTACGTTCCCCATCAGTGGCATCCGAGCCAGGTCTATGCGTAGATGATATGCACGAGTAGAACACAAAGAGTTGTGGGCGGTGATCGTCATACTGCTTACCACCAATGCCTTATTTTGATTCGGTGTTATTGTTGGATGAAGCGGCCCAGACCAACCTTACATGACCACGTTCATGAGACCAGTTCCACCGATTGACATGCAACTAGTTTTGCATAAAGGTGGCTGGCGGGTGTCTGTTTCTCCAACTTTAGTTGAATCGAATTTGACTGCGGCCGGTCCTTGTTGAAGGTTAAAACAGCAAACTTGATAAATCAACGTTGTGGTTTTGATGCGTAGGTAAGAATGGTTCTTGCTAGAAGCCCGTAGCAGCCACGTAAAACTTTCAACAACAAAGTAGAGGATGTCTAACTTTTTTTTGCAGGGCATGTTGTGATGTGATATGGTCAAGACATGATGTGATATACGTTATTGTATGAGATGATCATGTTTTGTAAACATTATCAGCAAGTGGCAGGAGCCTTATGGTTGTCGCTTTATTATATGAAATGCAAACGCCATGTCATTGCTTTACTTTATCACTATGCATTACGATAGTTGTAGAAGAAATAGTTGGCGAGACGACCACGACGCTACAATGGAGATTAAGGTGTCAAGCCGGTGACGATGGAAATCATGACTGTGCTTTGGAGATGGAGATCATAGTCACAAGATGATGATGGGCATATCATGTCACATATTTTGATTGCATGTGATGTTTATCTTTTATGCATCTTATTTTGCTTAGTACGGCGGTAGCATTATAAGATGATCCCTCACTAAAATTTCAAGGTATAAGTGTTCTCCCTGAGTATGCACCGTTGCGACAGTTCGTCGTGCCGAGACACCACGTGATGATTGGGTGTGATAAGCTCTACGTTCACACACAATGGGTGCAAGACAGTTTTGCACATGCGGAATATTCGGGTTAAACTTGACGAGCCTAGCATGTACATACATGGCCTCGGAACATTGGAGACCAAAAGGTCGAACGTAAATCATATAGTAGATATGATCAACATAGAGATATTCACCATTGAAAACTACTCCATCTCACGTGATGATCGGACATGGTTTAGTTGATATGGATCACGTGATCATTTAGATGAATCGAGGGATGTCTATGTAAGTGGGAGTTCTTAAGTAATATGGCTAGCAAAAGAGCCCGTGCGTTGCAACGAAAGAAGAAAATACCGCACGACCCTAACTCAGTAACCATGAATATGAAGATTTTCATAAAATCATTTGAGCTTTCCTTGTATTTTATTTAATTGCTTTTCCAATTTCCGTTCCAACCTTCTCCAAAATGCCTTGCAGTTTGGCCCTCAAAACTTTGTCCAAAATTATTTTATCACACTCCACCAAAAATCTCATGTTTTTTGCACAATCCTAAAGCCTAGACCTAATTCAAACCCATTTGATATAATTTCTAATGAGTTTGAATTTAACTTACCAATTTATGTGAAACTTCTTGTCAGGGGCTAAGTATAAATCATGGACACCACAAGAAAAATTTCATATATTTCCATGCACCCTAGCCATTTCTTTTTACATCATTATTACTAATTTCTGTAAATGGCAAAAGAGAGAAAATGGGAAAGAGAGAGCGTGCCAGCTGGGCCAACTGACCCACTAAGGCCCAGCCGCATCTATCCCCCCGATCCCAACTCCTCTGCAGTCCCTCCCAATCCCCAGCGCCGCCGCACACGCACACAGAGAGGAGCGGGAGCCCCGCGAGGTGCGCCTCACCTCTGCTTCCTCCCGCCGGCGACCAGCACCATGGCACCACTGCCCTTTGCCGTTGACGGGGGCCCCGCGCGCCACTCCTCTCCTCTGTTACCCCTGCCGGTGACCAGGACGCCGTTGCCCTCTAAATTCCCACTCCTCTGCTTCCCTCCTCCCGGCGACCAGCGGCAGCCTCACTCCATCTATTCCCAACACGTGCTTTGCTCCACATGGGTCGATTCTTTCGACTGGTCGGATTGACCCATCCATCTTTCCCCTCAGTTTTAATACCTCTGCCCACACTTGCCTATTGCTCCCAGTTGGCTTATTCATTTCAACTTGCAGCCATATTTAAATTGGTTTATCTGTTCGTAAGGGAGCGATGTGGGATATAAAATAGGTAATCAAATTCTCCTTTGCACAGAATCATGGGTTAGCTCAGTTGGATGCCCCGTTCACGAGTTTGGCCGAATTTTTTTGCATCCTCTCATCAGCCTGCACGGTCCATAGTTTGCTGAATTTGTTTGATGGGCTGAGGCCCATGCGAGCTGGGCGATACATACCAGGTTTGGTTGGCACAACAACGGAAGGCGACGTACGAATTAGTACCACCTCGCGTATATGTTTTCAATTCAAAGTGAAAGCGTAAACTCATGGGAAGAAGCGTATTGTGAAGGTGAACCCGAGAGACTCAACCCGTGCTTTATTATTATTAGGGAAAGATTATTTGAACTGAATTTATCATGAACTTAGTCCTGATAGTATTAGCATATCTATGTTGTAGATCAATAGCTCGCGTATAGCTCCCCTGTTTTATTTTTAATATGTTCCTAGAGAAAACTAAGTTGAAAGATGATAATAGCAATGATGCGGACTGGGTCCGTGATCTGAGGATTATCCTCATTGCTGCACAGAAGAATTATGTCCTTGATGCACCGTTAGGTGACAGACCTATTGAAGGAGCAGATGCTGATGTTATGAACGTCTGGCAAGCTCGGTATGATGACTACTTGATAGTTTAGTGCACCATGCTTTATGGCTTAGAACCAGGACTTCAAAAATTGTTTTGAACGTCATGGAGCATATGAGATGTTCCAAGAGCTGAAAATGATATTTCAGACTCATTCCCGTGTTAAGAGGTATGAGACCTCTGACAAGTACTTTGCCTACAAGATGGAGGAGAATAGCTCAGCTAGTGAGCATGTGCTCAGAATGTCTAGGTACTACAATCGCTTGAATCAAGTGGGAGTTAATCTTCCAGATAAGATAGTGATTGATAGAGTTCTCTAGTCACTATCACCAAGTTACTAGAACTTTGTGATGAACTATAATATGCAAGGGATGACGAAAACGATTCCCAAGCTCTTCGCGATGATGAAATCGGCGAAGGTAGAAATTAAGAAATAGCATCAAATGTTGATCGTTAACAAGACCACTAGTTTCTAGAAAAAGGGCAAGGGAAAGAAAGGGAACTTCAAGTAAAATGGCAAGCAAGTTGCCACTCCCGTGAAGAAGCCCAAGCTAGACCCAAACCTGAAACTAAGTGCTTCTACTGCAAAGGGAATGGTCACTAGAAGCGGAATTACTCCAAATACTTGGTGGATAAGCATGATGGCAATGTGAACAAAGGTATATTTGATATACATGTTATTGATGTGTACTTTACTAGTGTTCATAGTAACCCCAGGGTATTTGATACTGGTTCAGTTGCTAAGATTAGTAACTCAAAACTGGAGTTGCAAAATGAACATATACTAGTTAAAGGTGAGGTGACGATGTGTGTTGGAAGTGATTCCAAGGTTGATAAGACCACCATCGCACACTCCCTTTACCTTCGGGATTAGTGTTGAACCTAAAATAAATGTTATTTGGTGCTTGTGTTGAGCATGAATATGATTGAATGATGTTTATTGCAATACAATTATTCATTTAAGTTAAAGAATAATTGGTATTCTATTTACATGAATAAAACCTTCTATGGTCATACACTCAATATAAATGGTTTATTGAATCTCAATCATAGTGATACACATATTCATAACATTGATGCCAAAAGATGCAAAGTTGATAATGATAGTGCAACATATTTGTGGCACTGCCGTTTAGGTCATATTGGTGTAAAGCGCATGAAGAAACTCCATGCGGATGGACTTTTGGAATCACTTGATACTTGCGAACCATGCCTCATGGGAAAGATGACTAAAACTCTGTTCTCCGGAACAATGGAGCGAGCTAACGACTTATTGGAAATAATACGTACCGATGTATGCGGTCCGATGAGTATTGAAGCTCGCGGTGGGTATCATTTTTTTCTGACCTTCACAGATGATTTGAGAAGATATGGGTATATCTACTTAATGAAACACAAGTCTATAACATTTGAAAAGTTTAAAGAATTTCAGAGTGAAGTGGAGAATCATCATAACAAGAAAATAAAGTTTCCACGATCTGATCGCGGAGGCGAATATTTGAGTTACGAGTTTGGCCTTCATTTAAAACAATGTGGAATAGTTTCACAACTCACGCCACCTGGAACACCATAGCGTAATGGTGTGTCCGAACATCGTAGCAGTACTTTAGTAGATATGGTACGATCTATGATGTCTCTTACCGATTTACCACTATCATCTTGGGGTTATGCATTAGAGACAACTGCATTCACGTTAAATAGGGCACCATCTAAATCTGTTGAGGCGACACCGTATGAACTATGGTTTGGCAAGAAACCTAAGCTGTCGTTTCTTAAAGTTTGGGGTTGCGATGCTTATGTGAAAAAGTTTCAGCCTAATAAGCTCGAACCCAAATCGGAAAAGTGCGTCTTCATAGGATACCCAAAAGAAATTGTTGGGTATACCTTCTATCACAAATCCGAAGGCAAGATCTTTGTTACTGAGAATGGATCCTTTCTAGAGAAGGAGTTTCTCTCGAAAGAAGTGAGTGGGAGGAAAGTAGAACTTGATGAGGTAATTGTACCTTCTCTCGGATTGGAAAGTAGCTCATCAGAGAAATCCGTTCCCGTGATGCTTGCACCAACTAGAGAGGAAGCTAATGATAATGATCATGAAACTTCAGATCAAGTTACTATAGGACCTCGTAGGTCGAACAGAGCACATTCCGCACCAGAGTGGTAAGGTAACTGTCGGTGTCAAAACCGGCGGATCTCGGGTAGGGGGTCCCGAACTGTGCGCCTAAGGAGGATGGTAACAGGAGGCAGGGGACACGATGTTTTACCCAGGTTCGGGCCCTCTTGATGGAGGTAAAACCCTACGTCCTGCTTGATTTATTCTTGATGATATGGGTATTACAAGAGTTGATCTACCATGAGATCGGAGAGGCTAAACCCTAGAAGCTAGCCTATGGTATGAGTGTTGTTGTCCTACGGACTAAAACCCTCCGGTTTATATAGACACCGGAGAGGGTTAGGGTTACATAAGGTCGGTTACAAAGGAGGAGATATCCATATCCGCACTTCCTAGCTTGCCTTCCATGCCAAGTAGAGTCCCATCCGGACATGAGACGAAGTCTTCAATCTTGTATCTTCATAGTCCAACAGTCCGGCTGTCCGGAGACCCCCTAATCCATGACTCCCTCAGTAGCCCCTGAACCAGGTTTCAATGACATCGAGTCCGGCGTGCAGTTTTGTCTTCGGCATTGCAAGGCAGGTTCCTCCCCCGAATACACCCCGGAAGAATTTGAATAAAAGGATAGTGTCCGACCCTGCAAAATAAGTTCCACATACCACCGTAGAGAGAATAATATCTCCACAAATCTAATCTGCTAACACGTTTCGGCAACATGACGTTATGTCATGGCCCAGTGATTATTCAAACTGTTTCATTCAACTAACTCTGCACATAACACGAGGTAGTTTCCTGACACGTCTTGTCAAAGCAGGGATCATGTCCCCCTTATTACGGGATTCTCATCAATACGGTCGTGGGTAACCCAACCGTGCCATTGATTATGGTGCTTGGGGGATAAGCAAGTTTTACCTGGCCGGTGGGGACGCATAGTTCCGTCCGCCCATATAAACGGACAAGGATTCACCTTTTCATCCATGACTTTTTCCTCCTCTGCTCATCCATTTTCGCACACTCGAGCTCCAGCGCGCAAGTCCGCATTTCCCACCTCAACCTTCTCCAACCATGTCCGGAGCAGGAGGCAGGTGGATGGTCTCCTCCGTCACGGAGGGACACATCAAGAAGCTGAGGAGAGCCGGATACCTACCCGACGACATCGCGCACCGGCTCCCAGATGAGGGGCAGCTCATCCCCACCCCCAGGCCCCACGAGAGGGTAGTGTTCCTTACCCATTTCCTTCGTGGACTGGGATTCCCTCTCCACCCATTCGTCCGGGGGCTCATGTTCTACTACGGCCTGGATTTCCACGATCTGGCCCCGAACTTCATCCTCAACATCTCGGCGTTTATCGTCGTGTGCGAGGCCTTCCTCCGCATCAAGCCCCACTTCGGCTTATGGCTGAAGACCTTCAATGTCAAGCCGAAGGTAGTGAGCGGCCGCCAGGCGGAGTGCAGAGGCGCCATGGTGGGCAAGATGCCCAACGTCACATGGCTCGAGGGCTCCTTCGTGGAGACCATAAAGGGGTGGCAATCGGGGTGGTTCTACATCACCGAGCCGTGTGACCCTGCATGGGAAGCGGCCCCCGAGTTCCGATCTGGCATCCCCATGCGGCTCACCTCCTGGCAAGAGAAGGGCCTGTCCCGGGGTAGTTCGGGAGAGCTGACCGGACTCCAAACATGTATCCAAAACATGGTGATCAAGAAGCTCAAACTCATCAACATAGTCCAGGTCATGCTCATCCGCCGGATCCTGCCGTGTCAACAACGGGCTTTCAACTTGTGGGAGTTCGACCCGCCCCAGCACCAAACTCTGAACAGGCTCTTCGACACAACATACGAGGATGCCTGGAAGGTGCTATTCAAGGGCGCCTAGGTTCCCCCTCCCACTACCGAGGATCGCGGATTCTGCACGAAGCGCCAAGCCAGTGCGGTAAGCCATTTTACCTCTTATAGGATACTTGTTTTTCATAGTTTGACTCTATGCAGGATCTAAGCTCCCGTACCTTTGATAGAACTGGCAGGAGAGGGCCGGACAGATCGACTGTCCGGCTCCTTTGCCCGAAGGCCCAGCAGATGCTCTCCTGACGGAGATGCTGACTCCGGCTCCTTACAAGGTGCCGAAGAAGACCAAGAAGGCCAAGGGAACCCAAAAGAGTTCCTGGCGCCAGGTGATATCAGACTCATCATCCGAGGACTCCTCGGTGCACTCCTCCCACGAAGACGAGGAGAAAGATGAAGACGCTCCCCCTCTAGTCGGGGGAGACAAGAAAAGGAAGGCCGCCCCAACTGGGGGAGCCGAAGGGTCCAAGAAGGGAAGGACTCTCCTTCCGGACAGTTCCACCACCGCCGCCGAAGGCGAAGACGAGTGGCTGCCTAGGGCGAAGCCCCTGGCAAAGTCGTAAGTATTCGGATACTAGAGTAACTCATAGCATTCCTTTGTTGCACTGCTTTCCCTAACACCGAATCGTGATTATGCAGACCGTCCCGAGCCCGTATCGACGTATCCTTGTCGTACGGCTCCCTGGCCTCGTCGGATATGGATAGCGATCCACATCCGACCGCCACCTCCCCTTGCCCTACGGACAACGCCGAGGTGTTGTCTCAAGAGGCATCGGGTCGAGGGGAGACAGTCCCCGAGGCACCTCAAGGCGACCTTCCGAACTCCGGGAGCAGAGGGAACAAGGCCCCCGAGGGCTCCGAGTTCGGCCCTGAGCCGAACACCGCACTGGAACGTCCAGTGGTTCCGGACTCGGGCAGGCGGCCTCCTTCCAAGAGGGGCAAGACGCCTGTGCCGGTGACCTCTGTCCATCCAGAGGCACCGGACAATCTGCTGGGAGCGCTTCGCAATGCTTCCATCGACGAGGAGCACCGCACTATTATGAGTGCGGTGGTCCAGAAGGTTCAGTCCGCCAAGAGCGGACTGACTAAAGCCTGTGCCGGCCTTCTAACAGGCTTTGAGGTAAGTTTTCAAAATTGTGGAAAAATATTACCGCATAGACAGTAGCCCCTGATGCTCTGTTCGGTGTTCACAAAGAAAAGCCGAACAGAGGATCAAACAATATCGCAGGAGTCTAATATAAGTATGTCTATATGCATATGCAGGCTTCGCTACTAGCCTCTGCCGCACTGACTGCGGAGGTCGCCGCACTGAAGCAGGACCTCAAAGGGTCCAAGGAAGAGCTCGGCCTTGCCAAGAGGTAGCTCGAGGAGAACAAAGGTAAGTAGTACCTAGTCTATGGACATATATGAAAGGAATGCGATTGCAAAATGACAGGATCATCATGAATTTGCTAGGGGCCACGACCGAGGTGGCGACCCTGAAGCAAGCACTATCCGAGGCCGAAAACAAAGCGGCCAAGGAGCGCACCAAGCGGGAAAGGCAGGAGGCTCGGGTGGGCGAGGTGCAACAAGAGCTCCACGCTCTCGTGACAAAGCACGAGGCCTTGGAGCTTGACTTGAAGACGCGAGAGTCCGAGCTTGCCGCGGCCCTCGAGAGCGCGAAGAATGCCAAGGCCGAAGCCCAAAAGGCCCTCCAGGAGATTGATGCGATGAAGAAGATAGTGGCGGGTAAGGCATTCTACATGCAAAGCAAGCATGTGAAAGTAAATTACTTGTTACTTACCCGAATCTGGAGCTCTCCAGGAGCATTCATAGATTTTCCCCGCAGCATGTCGGATGCCGCAACGTTTTACCAGGCCGAGGAGGGAAGCTCAATGGAGAAGTTGTTTTGGGCCCAATATACTGGGACCAAACTCCCGGTGCCTATGAGCGACCAGCGAAAGCAGCTGGTCGAGCTACACAAGGCGGCCGAACAGGCCATGAAGGGCTTTATAGTCCGACTGTGGCCTGGCGGCACCCTTCCGAACAACTACTTCGGCCTAGTGAGGCGGCTTGTGGATGCCTGCCCACGGCTGGAAGTCGTCAAGCAGTCCATCTGCATCGAAGGTGCACGCCGGGCTTTCGCCCGTGTGAAGGTGCAATGGGCCAAGCTGGATGCCGTGAAGCTGATTAAGGAAGGGCCGCCGGAGGGCAAGGAGCATCGCCACCTTGAGATGTACTATGAGGGTGTCCTAAAGGGTGCTCGTCTCGTAGCGGACGAGTGTACGAAAGATATAATATTTGAGTGAACTCGCTCGTGTAATCCTGTAGTTATGAAAACTTGTTCATATGCGCTATGCAACACTTGTTTGAATTTAAAATATTACCTTCTGTTCGGCTGTTTATCAAATCTGAGAGATGGCTAGTCGTCGGCTTCTGCCCCCATGCCACGAGTGCTAGGGTGTTCGGGATAAACCTGAGCACTCTTGTTCCCATTTTTGGGTCCTTCGAGGAGGTACTCAGCAGAACGAACAAGGCAATCGGACTATAATGCGTTACCACTCTCACTTAGCCATAGAATTCTATAATTTTAAATTTCGGCGAAGCCCCTAGTATTCGGAAGGCCGAATCTGGGGCGCGATACACGCCTTAAGCCGGACAGGGCCGACTCCTCGCTCTAAGCGGCATAAGTCTTTAAGGACTCGAAAACCTCTCGAACAGCGACCAGTCTCTCGCCTTATCATGACAGTCAGTTTTAGCTTTCTTTACTGAGGTGCTTATCCCAGCAGAACCGGGGCACAATCGAGTAGTTCTCCTAGTGCTACCTTAGCCGATATAGCGGAACGTAAGGTACCAAAACATGGGAGCCGGGCAAACCCAACTATTGACCCAAGACATGATTCGAAGCTAATGCATATAATGCTATAAGTTCGGGGTGCCACGCTGTCGAAAGTGTTCGGACTTCTCACGCCGTATTGTGGGGTATGCTTAAGCCCCTAGCGTATTGGCCGTACCAGAGTGTACGGGTGCTGGATGTCATGAATGAACATATATATATATATATATATATATATATATATATATATATATATATATATATATATATATATATATAAGAAGAATGCAATAAAAGCCTTAATGCAATGCATTGTTTATTAAAAAACGTGCGTTAGAGCAGAATGATACAGGTAATGCGATAAGCAAAAAGTAGGACTATGTCCCCTCCAAGGGCAAGCTGAGGAATAATATTAAAGCAAGTATTTCACTCGTTATCGTAATCCACCTGGTAGTTCCATGGTGTGATGTAGCTTTCTGCCTCCTTGGTTGCTGCATCATGTGTTCGGCAATCATGCTGCCGGACATGGTTTCCAGAGATTAATGTCCTGAAAGAGAGAAAAATAACAAAGCGGGAAGCCCCTAGTGCGGTTTAAGCCGTGTCTTGGGGCGTGCCGTAGTCGTTCCCCCTTCCTACCTGTGCCCATGGTATTTTTAATGCGTAATTATGTACGCGTGGCGCGAGTTTCGCCATTTGGCTTGGGCCGGGGTGGGGGCTGCATTGCTATGCGAGCTCGGAACATGCCAGGCGGTCCTGTTGCCGATTACTTCGGGCACGCTTGAAGGTGTTCGGGTCCTTAAACGCCGAACTAGTGGATTGCCTTAAGAGGCTGCTTTGCGCTTCCGCTAGCGAGGGCCGCAGTGTGCTCCTCCGTTCGGAGAGAGCGCTCTGTGTTTCCCTTAACTGTAATGACCCCCTGAGGTCCTGGCATCTTGAGCTTGAGGTATGCATAATGCGGCACTGCATTGAATCTCGCAAATGCGGTTCGCCCGAGCAGTGCATGATAACCACTGCGGAACGGGACTATATCAAAGATTAACTCTTCGCTTCGGAAGTTATCCAGGGATCCGAAGACCACCTCCAGTGTGACTGAGCCTGTGCAATGGGCCTCTACACCTGGTATGACGCCTTTAAAGGTCGTTTTTGTGGGTTTGATCCTTGAGGGGTCTATACCCATTTTGCGCACCGTGTCCTGGTAAAGCAGGTTCAGGCTGCTGCCGCCATCCATAAGGACTCGAGTGAGGTGAAATCCATCAATAATTAGGTCTAAGACCAGTGCGGCGAATTCGCCATGACGGATACTAGTGGGGTGGTCCCTGCAATCGAAGGTGATCGGACAGGAGGACCATGGGTTGAACTTTGGGGCGACTGGCTCCAACGCATATACGTCCCTGAGCGCACGCTTCCGCTCCCTCTTGGGGATGTGGGTTGCGTATATCATGTTCACCGTCCGCACTTGTGGGGGGAACCTCTTCTGTCCTCCGGTATTTGGCTGCCAGGGCTCCTCCTCGTCATCGCTATGTGGCCCCTTATCTTTGTTTTCGGCAATTAACTTGCCGGCCTGCATGAACACCCAACAATCCCTATTGGTGTGGTTGGCTTGTCGGGGGTGCCGTGTATTTGACACGAGCGATCGAGTATACGGTCCAAACTGGACGGGCCCGGAGTGCTTCTTTTGAATGGCTCTTTCCGCTGACCGGGTTTAGAGCCCTTGAATCTGGCATTGACTGCCGTATCCTCGGTATTGTCGCTGTTAATGCGGCGCTTATGTTTGTTGCGACGTGACCTGCTACTGCCATCCTTGGTATCCGAAGTACCATGGTTCTTTGATATGTTGTTACTGCAAGCCAGCCAGCTGTCTTCTCCCACACAAAAGCGGGTCATGAGTGTCGTGAGGGCTGCCATAGATTTCAGCTTTTCCTGACCAAGGTGCCGGGCTAGCCACTCGTCGCGGATGTTGTGCTTGAAAGCTGCTAGAGCCTCAGCATCCGAACAGTCGACGATTTGATTTTTCTTAGTTAGGAACCGTGTCCTGAATTGCCTGGCCGATTCCTCTGGCTGCTGAATTATGTGGCTCAAGTCATCGGCATCTGGTGGTCGCACATAAGTGCCCTGAAAGTTGTCGAGGAATGCGGCTTCCAGATCCTCCCAACAGCCAGTCGACTCTGCTGGCAATCTATTGAGCCAATGCCGAGCTGGTCCTTTAAGTTTGAGTGGGAGATATTTAATGGTGTGTAGATCATCATCGCGTGCCATGTGGAAATGCAGGAGGAAATCCTCGATCCATACCGCAGGATCTGTTGTGCCGTTGTATGATTCTATGTTTACGGGTTTGAAACCCTCTAGGATTTGATGATCCGTTACTTCATCTGTGAAGCATAAGGGGTGTGTGGCACCTCTGTACTGGGCTATATCGCGACGCAGCCCCAATGAGTCTTGCCCGCTGTGTTCGGCCCGGCCGGATTTACTTTTACTGTATCCGGCATGACGTTTATCGTCTCGCATAGAGGCGCGCCCTCGTGATCCGTAGATCGATCTTGCATGTTTTGCTTTGTCCTCCAATACGTCTCGCAGGTCTGGCGTATTTCCCCATGCCTTTTTATTTGAATGGCATCAGGGTGCAGGCTGAGCTTTTGGCTGGAATGCCTCTCTATCGTGGCCACGAGGTGGCCGATCAGCCGCGTCATACGCTTCTTCCTCTAGTCGGGGTAGCAACCTGCATTTTGGGTAACTCTTGGAGGGGCATTCGAGTTTATATTCCTCGGCCGCGAGGACTTCAGTCCATCTGTCAGCTAGCAGGTCTTGATCAGCTTGAAGCTGCTGCTGCTTTTTCTTAACGCTATTTGCCATGGCTATAAGCCGGCGCTTGAAGCGCTCTTGTTCGACGTGATCCTCTGGCACAACGAATTCATCATCATCGAGGCTTGCCTCTTCTTCGGAGGGGGGCATGTAATTATCATCCTCCGCCTCTCCATCTACTGCTCTCTCTGGAGGGCTGGCCTCTCCATCCTCCTCTCCTAGATCGTGCTGGAGGGGATTGTTGCCATCTTCGACACTATCCGGAGTGTTATTATCTCCTGTGCCGGTATCACCACTTTTGCTTTAGCGGGACTTAGAGCGGCGCCACTGACGTTGGCGCTTGGGTTGCTTCTTGGAGGGGTCATCCTCCGCTGTCTCATCACCATTGCCTTCTTTGGGTGTGTCCACCATGTATATATCGTATGATGAGGTGGCTGTCCAGTGCCCTGTGGGCAGTGGTTCCTCTTTGTCTCCCGCATCGTCGTCCATACCGTCGATGTCTTCGGAGTCAAAGTCGAGCATGTCGGTTAAGTCATCGATAGTGGCTACTAAGTGGGTGGTGGGTGGGCAGCGAATTTCTTTGTCATCCGCATCCCAATCTTGCCGGACATAGTTCGGCCAGGATCCTCCTGACAAGGAGAGAGACTTTAATGAGTTCAGTATGTCACCAAAGGGCGAGTGCTGAAAAATATCCGCGGAGGTAAACTCCATTATCGGCACCAAATCGGATTCGCTAGGAACGGGCGCAGGCGGTTCGGAGTCCATGGTCGGAGAAGGATCTGGCAGTCTGACAACACGGCTCTCGCATAGGGTAAGGTCGATGTTCGGCTCGACCACTGCTAAGGGTAAGGCCTCCGTGGCGGGGTCCATCCACCCATCCATGGACGGCGCAACTGGCTCCGAATTGAGGGTCGGAGCGGCTGCCGGTGCGATCTCCTGAACACTGTCTGATGGTAGAGCTAAATCGTACTCATCGTGACCACGTGACGCACAAGGCAGAGGCTCGAATCCGTCGAAGATCAAGTCTCCGTGAATATCGGCCGTGTAGTTTAAGCTTCCAAACCTGACCTGGTGGCCAGGGGCGTAACTTTCGATCTGCTCCAGATGGCCAAGCGAGTTGGCCCGCAGTGCGAAGCCGCCGAACACAAAGATCTGTTCGGGAAGAAAAGTCTCACCCTGGACTGCATCGCTATCGATGATCGTAGGAGCCATCAAGCCTAACAGCGACGACACAGAGGAACTCTCAATGAAAGCACCAATGTCGGTGTCAAAACCGGCGGATCTCGGGTAGGGGGTCCCGAACTGTGTGTCTAAGGCGGATGGTAACAGGAGGCAGGGGACACGATGTTTTACCCAGGTTCGGGCCCTCTTGATGGAGGTAAAACCCTACGTCCTGCTTGATTTATTCTTGATGATATGGGTATTACAAGAGTTGATCTACCATGAGATCGGAGAGGCTAAACCCTAGAAGCTAGCATATGGTATGATTGTTGTTGTCCTACGGACTAAAACCCTCCGGTTTATATAGACACCGGAGAGGGTTAGGGTTACACAAGGTCGGTTACAAAGGAGGAGATATCCATATCCGTACTGCCTAGCTTGCCTTCCACGCCAAGTAGAGTCTCATCCGGACATGAGACGAAGTCTTCAATCTTGCATCTTCATAGTCCAACAGTCCGGCCAAAAGATATAGTCCGGCTGTCCGAGACCCCCTAATCCAGGACTCCCTCAGTAACCCTGTTTTGGAAGTCATGTTACTAGACCATGACGAACCTACGAACTATAAGGAAGCGACGATGAGCCCAGATTCCGCAAAATGGCTTGAGGCCATGAAATCTGAGATAGGATCCATGTATGAGAACAAAGTGTGGACTTTGATGGACTTGCCCGATGATCGACAAGCCATTGAGAATAAATGGATCTTCAAGAGGAAGACGGATGATGATGGTCGTGTTACAATCTAGAAAGCTCGAATTATCGCAAAATGTTTTCGACAAGTTCAAGGTGTTGACTACAATGAGATTTTCTCACTCGTAGCGATGATTAAGTCTGTCTAAGTCATGCTAGCAATTTCCGCATTTTATGAAATCTGGCAAATGGATGTCAAGACTACATTCCTTAATGGATTTATTAAATAAGAGTTGTATATGATACAACCAAATGTTTTGTCGATCCCAAAGGTGCTAACAAATTGTTCAAGCTCTAGCGATCCATCTAAGGAACTAGTGCAAGCATCTCGGAGTTGGAATATACGCTTTGATGAGTTGATCGAAGCATATAGTTTTATACAGACTTGCAGTGAAGCCTGTATTTACAAGAAAGTGAGTGGGAGCACTACAGCCTTTTTGATAAGTATATGCGAATGCCATATTGTTGATCGGAAATGATATAGAATTTTCTGGAAAGCATAAAGGAGTGTTTGAAAGGAGTTTTCAAAGAAAGACCTCGGTGAAGCTGCTTACATATTGAGCATCAAGATCTATAGAGATAGATTAAGACACTTGATAAGACTTTCGATGAGTACATACCTTGATAAGATTTTGAAGGAGTTCAAAATGGATCAGTCAAAGGAGGAGTTCTTTCTTGAGTTGTAAGGTATGAAGTTGAGTAAGACTCAAAACCCGACTACGACAGAAGATAGAGAGAGAATGAAAGTTATTCCGAATGCCTCAGCCAGAGGTTCTGTAAAGTATGTCATGCTGTATACCAGACCTATTATGTACCTTGCCATGAGTTTGGCAAGGGGGTACAATAGTGATCCAAGAGTAGATCACTGGATAGCGGTCAGAATTATCCTTAGGTACCTAAAGAGGACTAAGCAAATATTTCTCGGTCATGGAGGTAATAAAGAGTTCGTCGTAAAGAGTCACATCGATGCAAGCTTTGACACCGATCTGGATGACTCTGAGTCTCAATCTAGATACATATTGAAAGTGGGAGAAATTAGCTAGAGTAGCTTAATGCAGAGCATTCTAGACATAGAAATTTGCAAAATACATACATATCTGAATGTGGCAGACCCGTTGACTAAACTTCTCTCACAAGCAAAACATGATCACACCTTAGTACTCTTTCGGTGTTAATCACATAGCGATGTGAACTAGATTATTGACTCTAGTAAACCCATTGGGTGTTGGTCGCATGATGATGTGAACTATTGGTGTTAAATCACATGGCGATGTGAACTAGATTATTGACTCTAGTGCAAGTGGGAGACTGAAGGAAATATGCCCTAGAGGCAATAATAAAGTTGTTATTTATATATCTCCTTATATCATGATAAATGTTTATTATTCATGCTAGAATTGTATTAACCGGAAACTTGATACATGTGTGGATACATAGACAAAACACTATGTCCCTAGTAAGCCTCTACTAGACTAGCTCGTTAATCAAAGATGGTTAAGTTTCCTAACCATAGACATGCTTTGTCATTTTATGAACATGATCACATCATTAGGAGAATGGTGTGATGGACAAGACCCATCCATTAGCATAGCATATTGACCATTTAGTTTTATTGCTATAACTTTCTTCATGTCATATACATATTTCTTTGACTATGAGATTATGCAACTCCCGGATGCCGGAGCAATACCTTGTGTGCTATCAAATGTCACAACGTAACTGGGTGATTATAAATTCTCTACAGGTGTCTCTGAAGGTGTTTGTTGGGTTGGCATAGATCAAGATTAGGATTGTCACTTCGAGTATCGAAGAGGTATCTCTGGGCCCTCTCGGTAATGCACATCATAAGAAGCACTAGTAGAAAACAGGGCTTTCGTCCAGGCCAGTTTAGCCCATTAGTCCCGGTTCAATCCAGAACCGGGACCAATGGAGCTATTTGCCCCGGTTCGTGAGCCCAGGGGCCGGCCGGGCCACGTGGGCCATTGGTCCCGGTTCGTCCGGACCTTTTGGTCCCGGTTGGTGGGACGAACCGGGACCAATGGTCCTAGCTCCTGGCCCACCACTTTTGGTCCGGGTTGGTGGCATGAACTGGGACCAAAAGGGTTACCTTTAGTCCCGGTTCATGCCACCAACCGGGACCAATGGTGCTGCCTATATATAGCCCCTCACGCAAGAGCAGATCACACTGCTCTGTTTTTTCTGGCCGAGGGGGAGAGGGCTTGGTGGTGCTCTAGCTCACCTCCTATGCACACAAGGTGTTCGATGGAATGCCCGAGCCACACTACTTAAGATTTCTCCTCTCCAAGCTCGACCGCCAAGCTCCATTTTCCTCAATATTTATCTAGGTTTAGCGGTCCGTCACGCCCCGTCCCCGTCTTCACCGCCGTCAATCACTCGCGCCGATCTCATCGCCGGCACCACCGTGGTGAGCCTCTTGTTCTTATCTTCTTTCTGAAAGGAAAAATATTATTACTTGTTTGTTTAGATAGATACTTGTATTATTTTCTTACTTTTATTATTGCATCTTATATAGTGCGCCGATGGTTTTGGTATCCGCCCCCGTCGGCCCTCGTCCTGTCTATGATTCGGATGTGGTATATTATCTTTTCATAACTATTAGTTCATTTATTGTTTATGAAAATTATGCCGACCAACGTGACATAGATTTTATACATCTAGGAGGTTGTTGAACCGGAAATTCCAACCGACCCTATTGTCGAGAGGTTAAATTTAGTTGAAGAAGAAAACAATTTCTTGAAGGAAAAAAATAAAAAAAACTTAAGGAGGAGAAGATGATATTGGAGTTGCATGTTGCGGATGTCGTTGATGATCACAAGATCAAGATGGATGCAATGCGCTTGAAGATGAGAAAGATTAGAAAATATGCCATTCATACCGAGGCTTGGTATCATTATGCCGTTGGATCAGTTGTTACCTTGGTTGCGATTATGATCGCATTTGTTTTTGCATTGAAATGTTTTACATAGTTTCAATGTATGGTTTAATTAATTTAGATGCTCTGCAGAGCTTTATGTTGTTAGATGAGAACTATGTATCTACTTTGGTTTTTATGTGATGATGAACTTCTATTAATTTGGTCACTTAATTATCTATTCATGATGTTCTGTAATGATTTTTGACACACTTAATTATATATAATGCACGCAGATGAACCGGCAATGGATGTACGGTGACAGACACACCTCCGAGTACATTAAGGGCGTGCATGATTTTCTCGAAGTGGCTGAGGCAAACAAGCAGAATGGTTTTATGTGTTGTCCATGCCCTATATGTGGGAATACGAAGTCTTACTCTGACCGGAAAATCCTTCACACCCACCTGCTTTACAAGGGTTTCATGCCACACTATAATGTTTGGACGAGGCACGGAGAAATAGGGGTTATGATGGAAGACAGCGAGGAAGAAGAGTACGATGACAACTATGTGCCCCCTGAATACGGTGATGCTACTGAACATCAAGATGCACCAGACGATGTGCACGATGGTGCTGCAACGGGCGAAGCTGCTGAAGATCAAGAGGAACCAGACGATGTGCCCGATGATGATGATCTCCGCCGGGTCATTGTCGATGCAAGGACACAATGCGAAAGTCAAAAGGAGAAGCTGAAGTTCGATCGCATGTTAGAGGATTACAAAAAGGGGTTGTACCCCAATTGCGAAGATGGCAACACAGAGCTCGGTACCATACTCGAATTGCTGCAGTGGAAGGCAGAGAATGCTGTGCCTGATAAAGGATTTGAGAAGCTACTAAAAATAATGAAGAAGAAGCTTCCAAAGGATAACGAATTGCCCGACAGTACATACGCAGCAAAGAAGGTCGTATGCCCTCTAGGATTGGAGGTTGAGAAGATACATGCATGCCCTAATGACTGCATCCTCTACCGCGGTGCCTACAAGGATCTGAACGCATGCCCGGTATGCGGTGCATTGCGGTATAAGATCAGACGAGATGACCCTGGTGATGTTGACGGCGAGCCTCCCAGGAAGAGGGTTCCTGCGAAGGTGATGTGGTATGCTCCTATAATACCACGGTTGAAACGTCTGTTCAGAAACGGAGAGCATGCCAAGTTGATGCGATGGCACAGTGAGGACCGTAAGAAAGACGGGAAGTTGAGAGCACCAGCTGACGGGTCGCATTGGAGAAAAATTGAGAGAAAGTACTGGGATGAGTTTGCAAAGGACCCAAGGAATGTATGGTTTGCTTTAAGCGCGGATGGCATTAATCCTTTCGGGGAGCAGACCGGCAATCACAGCACCTAGCCCGTGACTCTATGTATGTATAACCTTCCTCCTTGGATGTGCATGAAGCGGAAGTTCATTATGATGCCAGTTCTCATCCAAGGCCCTAAGCTACCCGGCAACGACATTGATGTGTACCTAAGGCCATTAGTTGAAGAACTTTTACAGCTGTGGAATGGAAACGGTGTACGTACGTGGGATGAGCACAAACAGGAGGAATTTAACCTAAAGGCGTTGCTGTTCGTGACCATCAACGATTGGCCCGCTCTCAGTAACCTTTCAGGACAGACAAACAAGGGATACCACGCATGCACGCACTGTTTACTTGACACCGATAGTATATACCTGGCAAGCTGCAGGAAGAATGTGTACCTGGGCCATCGTCGATTTCTTCCGACCAACCATCAATGTCGAAAGAAAGGCAAGCATTTCAAAGGCGAGGCAGATCACCGGAAGAAGCCCGCCATGCGTACCGGTGATCACGTACTTGCTATGGTCATTGATTTACACGTAATATTTGGAAAGGGTCTCGGTGGACTAGCTGTTCCGAATGACGCTGAGAATCACGGACCCATGTGGAAGAAGAAATCTATATTTTGGGACCTACCCTACTGGAAATACCTAGAGGTCCGCTCTTCGATCGACGTGATGCACGTGATGAAGAACCTTTGCGTGAACCTGCTAGGCTTCTTGGGCGTGTATGGGAAGACAAAAGATACACCTGAGGCACGAGAGGACCTGCAACGCTTGCATGAAAAAGAGGGCATGCCTCCGAAGCAGTATGAAGGTCCTGCCAGCTACGCTCTTACGAAAGAAGAGAAAGAAATATTCTTTCAATGCCTGCTCAGTATGAAGGTCCCGACTGGCTTCTCGTTGAATATAAAGGGAATAATAAATATGCCAAAGAAAAAGTTCCAGAACCTAAAGTCTCATGACTGCCACGTGATTATGACGCAACTGCTTCCGGTTGCATTGAGGGGGCTTCTACCGGAAAACGTCCGACTAGCCATTGTGAAGCTATGTGCATTCCTCAATGCAATATCTCAGAAGGTGATCGATCCAGAAATCGTACCAACGCTAAGGAGTGATGTGGCGCAATGTCTTGTCAGTTTCGAGCTGGTGTTCCCACCATCCTTCTTCAATATCATGACGCACGTCCTAGTTCATCTAGTCGACGAGATTGTCATTCTGGGGCCCGTATTTCTACACAATATGTACCCCTTTGAGAGGTTCATGGGAGTCCTAAAGAAATATGTTCGTAACCGCACTAGGCCAGAAGGAAGCATCTCCATGGGCCATCAAACAGAGGATGTCATCGGGTTTTGTGTTGACTTCATTCCTGGCCTTAAGAAGATAGGTCTCCCTAAATCGCGGTATGAGGGGAGACTGACTGGAAAAGGCACGCTTGGAAGGGACTCAATAATATGCAGGGACGGATATTCTTGGTCTCAAGCACACTACACAGTTCTACAGAACTCTACCTTGGTGACCCCGTATGTCGATGAACACAAGAACAGTCTGCGCTCCAAACACCCGGAGCAGTGCGATGACTGGATTACATGTGAACACATCAGGACTTTCAGCAGTTGGTTGGAAACACGTCTCAGAGGTGACAGCACTGTTTGTGATGAGCTGTACTTGTTGTCCAGGGGACCATCTTCGACTGTAATGATTTGGAAAGGATACGAGATAAATGGGAATACATTTTACACGATTGACCAAGATGAAAAGAGCACCAACCAAAACAGCAGTGTTCGCTTTGATGCAGCAACCGACAATGGAAATGACACATATTATGGTTACATAGCAGACATATGGGAACTTGACTACGGAGTAGATTTTAAGGTCCCTTTGTTTAAGTGCAAGTGGGTCAATCTGTCAGGAGGCGGGGTACAGGTAGACCCACAGTACGGAATGACCACAGTGGATCTGAAAAATCTTGGGTACACTGACGAACCGTTCGTCCTAGCCAATGATGTGGCACAGGTTATCTATGTGAAGGACATGTCTACCAGACCGAGGAAAAGAAAAGATAAGGAAGCGAATACATCATACAATGAGCCAAAGCGCCACATAGTTCTTTCAGGAAAAAGGGACATCCTGGGAGTGGAGGGCAAGACAGACATGTCTGAAGAGTATCAAAAGTTTCATGAAATTCCCCCCTTCAAAGTCAAGGCTGACCCAAGCATCCTGATAAACGATGAAGATTATCCATGGTTACGTCGCAATAAGCAAACGACACAAGCGAAGAAAAAGTGAAGACTTTCTCCCGCAACTATTATGATGATAACATGCCAACTTTGTAACAGACGAGTATGATACCATTGTCCGTTTTGTACATGCACATGCTATGCCAACTTTTTCAGAGTTCATTTGAAAACTATGAATTTTAAAACCTCGCCAACTGAAGGGCGCTCACACCGGTTTATAAATAAAGCAACAAAGAAAACAAAAAAATAGTTTCCAAATTTGAAAACTAATGGCACTAACAGAAAGTTTATAATTTTTCTAAAACTAAAAGCAAAAAGAATTAAAAAATAAAGCAAAAAACAACAAAAAATAAATAATGCAGAAAACAGAACAAAAAACTAAAAATAAAATAAAAATAGCAACAATAAGTATTTTGTTGTAAGTAGAAACAAAATAAAATAAATAAAGCAACAAAGAAAACAAAAAAAGAGTTTTCAGATTTGAAAACTAATGGCACTAACAGAAAGTTTATAATTTTTCTAAAACTAAAAGCAAAAAGAATTAAAAAATAAAGCAAAAGACCAAAAGAAAAATAAACCAAAACCAAAATAAACTAAATAAAGCAACAAATAAAACAAAAAAACAAAAAAATTTGAAAACTAATGGCACTAACAGAAAGTTTATAATTTTTCTAAAACTAAAAGCAAAAAGAATTAAAAAATAAAGCAAAAAACAACAAAAACTAAATAATGCAGAAAACAGAACAAAAAACTGAAAAAAATAAAAATAGCAACAAGAAGTATTTTGTTGTAAGTAGAAACAAAATAAAATAAATAAAGCAACAAAGAAAACAAAAAAAGAGTTTTCAGATTTGAAAACTAATGGCACTAACAGAAAGTTTATAATTTTTCTAAAACTAAAAGCAAAAAGAATTAAAAAATAAAGCAAAAGACCAAAAGAAAAATAAACCAAAACCAAAATAAACTAAATAAAGCAACAAATAAAACAAAAAAACAAAAAAAATGCCACCTACTAGGCCCCCACGGCCTGAATACGACTAGAAACCCTATGGGCCAGGATTCAGGCCCGTGGAAGGCCCAGTAGGCCCACAGGCACAGATGGCAGAGTTAGGCCCGAAAGCCTGCTTTAGAGAGGAGCTCGAGAGGGGAGCCGCACCGCACCTTATAAACTAGTGCAGCTTCCTCTCAACAAGCGAGGTGGGACTAAACATTTGGCGCGGGGCAGCACAAGGCCTTTGGTCCCGGTTGGTGGCACCAACCGGGACTAAAGGGGGCCTTTGGTCCCGGTTGGCGGCACCAACCGGGACTAATGCCCCCCTTTAGTCCCGGTTGGTGCCACCAACCGGGACCAAAGGCGGCCGCTTCCCGCCCTTTGGGCTGCTGAAAATTGGCCTTTGGTCCCGGTTGGTGGCACCAACCGGGACTAAAGGGGGGCATTAGTCCCGGTTGGTGCCACCAACCGGGACTAATGCCCTTGCTATATAACCAGGACTTGTGAAAATTTCACATCTCCCTCGCCTCCCTAGCCAGTTGCCCCCGCCGCCAGGCTGCCCAAATCGCTCGCGCGCTCCTCGTCGCCGTCTCCGCCGCCGGCCGCCATCCCCGTCTCCCCGTGCCCCTGCCCCGCGCCCGAGCCCACGCCGGCCGCCGCCCCGTGCCCCTGCCCCGTCTCCGAGCACGCACGGCTGCGCCCCTGCGCCCCGGCCCGCCCCCACCATTGTCGACGTCGTCGCCGGCGCCCGCCCCCACTGCCGCCCCTGCCTCGACGCCGCCCCTCCTCCCCGTTCGGTCCGGCTCAGGCGACCCCCTTTCCTCCCTGTCCCCTCGATCCTCTTCATATAATTTTTTTTCATATAAGTTTTTTTCATATGCATATGTTGATTATATGGATGGATGGATGATGTATATGTTCATTATATGGATGGATGGATGATGTATGCTTTTTTTCATATAATTTTTTAGGCAGATTTTTAGATTTTTTAGGCATATTTTTAGAATTTTTTGTGTATGTATGTTATGTTTATATGTATGTATGTATGTTCATATGTATGTATGTTTATATGCAAAGCATATGCAAAGAAAATGTATGAATGGTCATATGCAAAAAAAACAAGCAATACAAGAAGAAGAAAAAGAATGAGAGGAAAAAGGAAAAAAGAAGAGGAAGAAAGGAGAAGAAGAGGGGATAGGAAGAAGAGGAGAAATAAATAAGAAGAAGAAAAAAGAAGAAAAAGAAGAGGAGAAGAAGAAAAGAATAGAGGAGAAGAAGAAAAAATAGAATTTTTTCTATTTTTCTTCTTCTCCTCTATTCTTTTCTTCTTCTCCTCTTTTTTTCTTCTTCTTTTTTCTTCTTTTTTTTCTTCTTATTCTTCCTTCTTCCTTCTTCCTCTTTTCTTCCTTTTCCTTATTTTCCTTTCTCGAGGGATAAGAAGAAAAGAAGAGGAGAAGAAGAAAGAAAGGAATAGAGGAGAAAGAAGAAACTTTGACACGAGGGGGGGGGGTACCGATACCCCCTCCCCGATAACATTATTTAGGCACCCGAAAATTCACCAAAAAAGCTTCGGGACTACCGAAGAAGCTGCAATTTAGGCACCCGAAAGTAAGTACTATATAGTAGCATATTCCAGGCATCTCCTAGTGATTCAAGAGCTAGTTTCATCAATACCATTTAGCATGCTTGCTAATTATCAGTTTGATTGACCTCTATTTCTTGTAAAGTGGTTGTGGCAGGAACAAGGGAATGATTTCTGTGGATACTACATTTGCGAGTCCATCCGCCACACGACCTGTGAGCGGGGCTACTCCGACAAACAATATGAAGTGCGTAAATAACAATATTCACAATTTTATTTTATTACCATCATTTGTGTTGAGTTTCATTCATTCATATATATATATATATGTATTGACCCCCTTCTTAAAATTAGATGTTTCGGATGCGGGATGAACTCCTAGCACCAGATCGCATGCGAGCAATTCAAGAGGAAATGGCGGCATTCTTTCTTGACCACGTGATCGCTGAAGACGGAGAATACTATGTGGACCACGCGTCCGTATTTTAGGAGATTATATATTTGTAAAAGATAATTATTGTATATATGTAGCCGGTAGTGTCAGATAGATATACGAGAACTTGTTTGTTCGACCAATCTCTCGGAGAAGGAGAGGTGGTCGATATCACTTCTCTCTGTATGCATATATGTTCATGACGATCTTCTGTTTGCTTACTAGCTAGCTAGCGTGTCTAGCTAGTCCTCTCTATACGTATGTATGTATGGTACGTAGCGTCGACCAAGCACGGACAAAAGAGAGGACACTTCTCTCTATTAATTAGCTAGCTATAGCACAATATATGAAACACCTAAATTAACCCCCCAAAACCCCCCAAACCCCCCCCCCCCCTTTCAAAAAAAAACAAAAACCACAGCCACATAAACGCTGACGCGTGGATGCCTATTGGTCCCGGTTGGTGCCACCAACCGGGACCAAAGGCCCTCCTGCCTGGGCTAAGGGGACAGGCCACGTGGAGGCCCTTCTGTCCCGGTTCTGGGTTGAACCGGGACTAAAGGGGGGAGGCATTAGTACCGACCCTTTAGTCCCGGTTCACCAACCGGGACTAAAGGCCCTTACCAACCGGGACAATAGGCCCTTTTTCTACTAGTGAAGCCTTGCAAGCAAACTAACTAATGCATTAGTTACAGGATGATGTATTACAGAACGAGTAAAGAGACTTGCCGGCAATGAGATTGAACTAGGTATGATGATACCGATGTCGAATCTCGGGCAAGTAACATACCGATGACAAAGGGAATAACGTATGTTGTCATTACAGTACGACCGATAAAGATCTTCGTAGAATATGTGGGAACCATTATGAGCATCTAGGTTCTGCTATTGGTTATTGATTGAAGATGTGTCTCGGTCATGTCTACATAGTTCTCGAACCCATAGGGTCCGCACGCTTAACGTTCGATGACAATTTGTATTATGAGTTATGTGTTTTGGTGACCGAAGATTGTTCGGAGTCCCGGATGAGATCACAGACATGACGAGGAGTCTCAAAATGGTTGAGAGGTAAAGATTGATATATTGGACGATAGTATCCGGACACCAAAATGGTTCTGGAGTGTTTCGGGTATTTATCGGAGTACCGAGGGGTTATTGGAACCCCCGAGGGAAGTAATGGGCCATATGGGCCATAGGGAAGAGGCAAGTAAGCCCACAAGGGGTGGCGCCCCCCATGGGGAGTCCGAATTGGACAAGGGGGCATTTCCTTCCCCCTCTCCCTCTCCTTCCCTCTTTCCCCCTCCGGTAGAAGTAAGGGGGGGGGGCGAATAGGACTAGGAGTCCAAGTGGGATTCCTCCCCACATGGCGCGCCCTAGGCCGGCCTTCTCCCCTCTCCCTCCTTTATATACGGGGCAGGGGGCACCTCTAAGCACATCAATAGTTTCTTAGCCGTGGGTGGTGCCCCCCTCCACCGTTTACTCCTCCGGTCATGTTGTCATAGTGCTTAGGCGAAGCCCTGCCCGGATCACTTGACCATCACCGTCACCATGCCCTCGTGCTGACGAAACTCTCCCTTGATACTTTGCTGGATCAAGAGTTCGAGGGACGTCATCGAGCTGAACGTGTGCTGGACTCAGAGGTGCCATATGTTTAGTACTTGATCGGTTGAATTGAGAAGATGTTTGACTACATCAACTGTGTTAAACTAACGCTTCCACTTTTGGTCTACGAGGGTACATGGACACACTCTCCCCCTCTCGTTGCTATGCATCTCCAAGATAGATCTTGCATGATCGTAGATTTTTTTGAAATTGCATGCTACGTTCCCCATCACGTGTTGTTACTCCCTTAGATACTGCCATCACCCTCGCCAATTCAAATGGCTGATGAACTAGAAAAGTAATTGAATGTACATACATTGTATGATAGACAGGTGCAACGGATAGTGGGGAATTAAAGGGGGCATGAAATAATTCACATTTATGTTGTCTAACCAATCAGGATAGCTTGTCACAATTTCACATATATGATGGCTAACTAAACAGGATAGCATGACACAATTTCACATATATGATGGCTAACTAAAAAGGATGGAAACACATAGTTCAAAATATGATGACTATGTAAAGAGGATGACATGATATAACTATATAATGTGTTTATTAAATAGGTTGGCATGCCATAATTCACATACATGCCACCTATGGAAATATGATTGTCGTGGGTTTGTCACGGCAGATGTCCTCGTGAAAGGACTTAGTCGTGGAGCCATCGCTACGGGTTAGCTTAAAGGGGTTAAAACCGGACAAGGGGACACGGGAAGTTTTTATACTAGTTCGGCCCCTTCGATGAAGGTAAGCCTACGTCTAGTTGTGATTGGTATTGCTGGGGTTTCGATGACCAGGGAGCGAATCCGCTTTGCCTGGCTCTCGAGTTGTTGTCTATCGTCCTTAAACCGCGACCGGGTCGTCCCTTTATATACATAGGTCAACACCTGCCGGTTTACAGAGTCCCGAGGCCGGATCATAGATGTGTCCGGCTCGGTCTCTATTCCTCTAACTTACAATACAAGTTACATGACAGCATAGGTTTACATCTATAGGCTTTAACCCACCTTTGGGCCTTGGGCCTTCGTAAAGCGCCACCACCTTCACGTCTTCATGGGCTTCTATCCTCGTGGAGCTAACCCGGCCACTCCTAGCCGGTTTTCCTTCAGTAATCATATCCCCAACATTAGGCCCCAGATTGATTTGAACTTGTTCATGTCAATCTTCAATACTTAGAAAAATTCTTGCCCTGTCACCTTCATATAGACCTGGTAAACCGCCGTGATGTCATCCTTGAACTCTATAGTAAACCGCCCTGGCGTCATCTATTTGTTGAAGCCAAAGATCCCCTTCATTAATGTATATCCAACCATCGAGGCGACACCCTTATTAACTACCCATTTTTGAGCTCCTTGATTCCCGCACTTGTCGCTTTATCGCTTCGCCTTATAAATAGGACCACGGGTCCTTCTCCTTTTTCCCCTTCATCTCCTTCACTTCTTCTTCCTCCTCGTGACATCTCTGCCCCTGAGTGCCGCCGCTGTCACCGAGCTTCACCTCTGCTTTGACAAAGGCCGCTGCATCGACCTGATCGCACCAGAGAAACACGGTGATCCTCCGCTGCTTCCTCCTGCACTAGTAAGTTCCTCTTATCCTCACCCCAGATCCGCCATTAGGGTTCGGTGTTCTTCATAGCTTAAAGTTGTTCCTCCTTCAGTAATACCAATGGCCAGTTAGATCTGATTGTTTTCAGCACCCTTTATAGTTTAAACTCCTTTCTTCTTGTTAAGGCATCTGCTTGATATCAAACTCATCTGAACTTACTGAACCTTTTGAGCTCTTGAGATTAGACCAAAATATATTTTGATTATCCAACACACAACAGATCTGAAATTCCCATGCTAAACTGTGAAATCTGTTTTAACTTACTTAGCTCTTTTCACCTTAGATCTGTATCCTCTTACCATATAGGAGGTTTACCTTTGTAAAAACAATCTATCGTATACCATTATCCCTCTGGTGAATCGGACAAACCTTTGTTCTGATATTGCCTTGTCATTCATTATAGTGTCAGCCTCCGGTTTGCACAACTTACATACATGTATGTCTCGGTTCCTTTGCATCTTATGTATCACCATGAATGATTTGTAAACCGGTATTTCCTTTCAGCTTTTCATTTGCAATGGCCAAATAGTTTTATGCTTGCAACTGGGCTCCTTCCCAGGTTACCGAAGAACAGCTTAACGGAATGGTCAGGATTGGTACTTTGCCCAAAAAGACTGAGATCCGATGGCGGGTTCCAGCAATGGAGAATCCCCCTACCCCTAAGCAGGGTGAGGTAGTGGTATTTGTTGACCATATAGGCCGTGGTTTCAAACCGCCTGGGTCAAAGTTTTTCTGGGATGTGCTTGCCAGTTTCCAGCTCCATCCTCAAGACATTGGACCCAACTCGGTGTCTAATATATGCAATTTACAAGTCTTATGTGAAGTGTACTTACAAGAAGAACCAACTGTTGAGCTATTACGGGATTTTTTTCATCTGAACCGGCGCACTGAATTTGTAGATGGACCCAACACTGAACTTGGTGGCGTCTCTATTCAAAAAAGGAAAGAGGTTGAATTCCCTCATGCCAAGCTGCACAGTCACCCCAAAGATTGGAACCAAACATGGTTCTACTGTAAAGATACTTCCTCTGAAGACAAGAATCCTCTGCCAGGTTACCGCGCCCACCGGCTCTCTAACACTCATCCACTGCTGCAACATTTAAGTGTTGCGGAACGGGCCTCATATGCCCCTCAAATCGCCAAGCTCCGAGCCTTTATGGCCAACGGTTTATCAGGCATTGACTTTGTGCGTTTCTGGATATCCTGGAGCATCTTGCCATTAAGCCGCCGCTCCGGTTTAATGTGTGAGTACACTGGTGAATTAGAAGACTCCCAACGCCACATCAACATTCAATTAAGTAATGAAGAAGTCACTAAAAGGTCAAAAAGATTTGAATGAATCGGAATCTGTTTGCCGCCAAACCGGCTTGAACCCCTTCTACACAAAAACAAACCGCCTGCTGTAAGTGCCGCCTTTTCTGCTTCACATTTGATATCTTGTAGACCGTACAACCTGTGAACATCCTTCTGTTTGTTTATAAATAGGGTGACGATCCGTTCTTGAAGAAGAAACTTGTAGAGAAAGCTGCAAAGCCCTCTCGCCCCAAAACAAAAACCGTTAAGAAAACCTCAAAGCAGAAGGCCGCTGAACGCATCAGCATGGAATTGGATGACGACACAGATGAACCGGAAGTTGAGGTAGAACCTGATTCACTTAGTTCCCTATTTATGCATCTCATTAACACTGATGTTTATCAGGAGGGTGCGGAAGGCAGCCAAGCCGACGATGTAGAGGTAATTGTCCTTTCCTCTGGTTCAGACTCTCTGCCACCGCAAAAAATCCGTCAAGTGATTCGGAAAGTAAGCTTTTCACATCCTCTTGCTCACTTGGATCCAACATTTATTTTGAAGAAGCAGCAGCACGAAGCTCGCCGTACAACCCGGCGCAGCGGCCAAAAGGTCACCTCGACCGGTTTACCTGACACCCCGGTTCGAAAACACCGATCTGACGTCTCACCTCCTTCTGACAATTCTTACCCCAAGGCAGGTTATTTCCGACAACCTCTTAATCCGTCCGATTCAAATTATCAGGTGACACCTCCCTCATCATTTGGTGAGTCAATAGCAACCCAACTCCCTCCTCTCAAAACTGTAGCTGGGTAAGTACTCAAACCCTTTCTTTGAACATTTTCATATCTTGAATACTATGCTTAATTTTCACCTCTTTTATTTTTGTTTGTAGAGCCAAAGCCAGACCCAACAAAAAAGCTCGGGTGAACAATCCGTCTGAAGACCAGGTGGCTCATGAACCGGAGCAAACAGGTGAACCGCACCAAACTGGTGAACCAGAGGATCCCAATCCTGAAGTCACCTTTGATGAGCCACCTCCTCAAGATCACAATATCGATGAACAACCAGAAGTTGATACTGTTGTGCCTGATACTGAACCGGCAGATCCAATCCGGTCTAGTCCGATGAAAGCTACTGAAACTCCATCAACTCCAGATAAAGCTGCTGGAGATAAATAAGGCGAGGTTACCATCACTGGTATTGGTCACACCTCTCCTGGCCATCCTATAATCTTGGCCCAACATAGTGCCAAGGAAGAGCATGCTACCATGGAAAAAGGCAAATGGAGCACTGACTTGTCAAACTACGCTCACCTCAACGCTCAAGAACTCCACTCCGGTTTTCTAAACCGTCTGCACTCAAACCGCGATTATGAAGCCGGTTTGGTGAATTTGATGAAAGAGCGCTATGAGGTATTATTATCACCTTCCTTTCTTAAATCCAAAGTATAGACATTAGCCCAAGTAGCCCCCTAGGACCGGTTTATGATGTTTAATCACAAACCGGGACTTTGTAATATCTTAATCCTTGCATGTTGATCCTCAATATGTCAAGTCCTTAGTAAAAACAAAACTGATACTTTATCATTGTATTCATGTAGTTGGCATCGGTGTAGCCCCCAAGGGCCAGTTAGGTTTGCGAGGTAAACCGGGTCTTGAATCAATGCGTCAGTTTTGAACAGATGTACATTAGCCCCCAAGTGTTAAGGATAATGCTTGCATTGTACTTGAGACTTGTGAAAGATTTGTTGATAATAGAGAAAATAGGAATTATTCCCCAAGTACAAAGTGCATAACTTGTTATACGCTTAGTACTTAGAAAATACATATCCTGTTGTTGACATATCCTCGCCTTTGTAGGCCGAGCTGAGTAAGAGGGATGCTCAAACCGCTGATCTTCAAGAGAACTAAAATCCCAACAAGCAGAGGCTTCCAAAGCCAAAGAGGAGCTGACTAATGCCCTGGCAACTAAGGAGAAGTTGAAAGAGACCTTCAACAAGGAGCGTGCTGACTGGGAAACTGAGAAGGCCGGTTTAACCAAGAAAGCTGAGGACACAGAAGCAGCCCTGAAGCCAGTGGTAGACGAACTGACCAGTTTGAAGTGGCAGATTGATGCCTTGATGTCCGCTGTGTTTGGTAAGTACCTCCTTATGCCGTTTGTCTAATTCCCGAGATCTTATCATTGACCGGCTTACCGATACAAAACCATGACAGGCACCCGTATTGCTCATCTGGGATCTGACATGCGGATGAAGCTTAAAGCGGGGTACACCTTAATAGAACAACTATATTCTGGATCCCAGCGTGCTATTTGCACTGCATCATACAACAAGACGGCACCATCATTGATAAAAGAAACCCTTGAGAAACTGGCCAGCTACCAGCCCGGATTACAGAACTGAAGAAGGCAGCCGCAAGAGAAGGAGCGCTGACCGCACTAATCCGGGCCAAGGCATGGATTCCGGATCTTGAAGCGGCAGACATCATTAAAGGATATCCAGGTGTGAAGCAGGACAGTTCAGACTTCAACAATGATGATCTCCGAAGGCTGACAAAGGAGATGCGGCCAATAGCCAGCAAACTGGCGGAGGACACAGACTTATCTCATTTCTAGCTGGTTTACGATACTGAAGGAAAGAGACAGCCTGCTGTGATCCATGATGTTGAAGAACTCGTGCCTCCAATCTGTAAGCATACTTACGCTCCTGACATTGACCCCTCCAGCCTTATCCATGAAGAGGCCGTGTTTCAAGCTTCAACCGGAATCGATTAGTCAATGGTTGATTTCCAGCGTCTGGGGAGGGATGAAGAGGAGGTGACTGCACAAGATGATCCTCAATAGTCAAGCCGTCCCGATGAAGCGTCCTAAACCGGCGACCGGTTTATCCGCTACAGTCTGCCACAGCTTGAAACAATTTTTCAATTTTGGGCCGTTTTGAAGCTCCTTGTAATAAGATAGCAGAAACACCTTTATCTGCCATGCCATCGAGCATGCTTGTGTTGCCTGATATTTGGAAAACTTGTTCCACTTTTGGGATCTTTTTATGCATAGTCCGTTATACTTTGTGTTCCTGCATATAAGAACTTGAAAGCGTCCTAGTGGTTTATCACTAGACGGGTCATGATGCCCAAAAGATATACATAACTTGGATGGATAACCAAGGTTCACCGTAACCAGATAAAATAAATAATATCTGTAACATACCTTGTTGGCTGACCAACTGCTTGCATGGTAAAGGTGAAAAAACATCAATCCGGAGTGTTGCAACTCCTTGCCCTCTTGCCGGTGCATATAGAAACCATATTGGGCTATAACAGCCGCATAATGCTGGTGACATCTAGTCAAAACCGGATCGGAGCAGTACGCTACTGGTTTAAAAATTGATCATGTACTGACAACTAAGTGCTGAAAGTCATGCCGGGTTGTAACAAACACCGGTTTATTAGAAAAATATTTATAAATCCCTTATCATAAAAACAACAAAAACAAAAGAAATATGCAAGGCTTTTCATGGGCTGCCAGGCCCTAAATCGAGGCTTTTCATGGGCTGTCAGGCCGCTGAGTTAAACCATTTTTCAAAGCCTTTTAAGATGGAACACAATCTTTAACCAATCACCAGTTTAAATTTGACAAGTTCAGGGTCCATGGGATTAACTTGTCAAACGTTCGATGGGTCATACCAGGTTTACCTGGACGGAGTGGCTTAGTTAAAGAGGCAGGATAACCCGGGGTTTTAGGTGAATACACCTGGCATCCAAGCCTGGCTTGATAGCCTATTACAAGGGTTCAAACTCTTTGTTCTTTGAGAAGCAAGGAGGCCCCAGGTAATATGTGAGCTGTGCTCAGTGGTTACCTATGTTTGAGCTGTGCTTAATGCAACAGGCTCTCTATGGCTCCACATAATTTCCTTTTGGCTTAAAGCCTATCAAGAGGTGTAGCTATGGTGTGAAGACAACCAAGCCCCCTAGTGATATCCCTTTTTGGTTTTAAACCGATCAAGAGGTGTAGCTATGGTTCGGATACGACCAAGCCCCCTAGTGATTTTCTTTATATCCGTGTGGCCATAGAGGCCGGCTTTAACAAAACTCCGCTTTGTCGGTAGAAGCTCATGTAGGCTCACACATGATGTAAAAACAATAGAGACCCCGCTTTTTTCGAGGCTCCGGTTTATTTGTCACATCCCTAGCTTCTGGTGTTGCCTAGTGTTTGCATCTTGCTTGCATCATGTTTAAATTTCTGAAACTTGAATTGAGGATTGTTGAAACCTCAGAAATCTGATTAAAAGAAGGGCAAGCACCCTTTAAATAGCATTCTGTGAATCCAAAATGCCCAAAAATAGTTTTTTGAATTTTGGCAAGAGTTATATTTCAAACCAAAATTCTAGAACATTTTTAAGGAATTATTTGGTCTCTGAATTTAAATCAATAATCTGTTTGAATTTGGGGATATATTCATAATATATAATGAATATATTTTCAAATGCTTTGAAATGTTTTATGTACTTTTGGATTAGTCCAGAGAGGTAACATAAAATATCTCAGAGTGTTTTGGCACTGTTTTGAATTCATTTTGAATTTTGAATCAGTGGCAAAATGTATAAATAAAAACAAAACAAAACAGATATAAAATTAGAAAAGGTAACAGTAATAAAAGAGAGGAACCTTACCGTGCAGCCCACCACTGTAGTGGCCTGATGGCCAAAGCCAGCCCGGCCCACCAGGGGCAGCGCTATCTTCTTCCTCCTGCCAGGAGGAGAAGCAGCTGCGTGCCCGATGTGCAGGCGAGCCGTGCTGGCTCCTCCCTGCCTGCGTGCCCCCCTCGACTGCCTGGTCGCCGCCATGCACACCCCCCCGACCCCCTCGTCCTCTCCCCTCTCTCCCTGGACCTCTTTTCCCTCCTCTGGCTCCCTCTCCCTCTCTTCCCGAGCGCACCAGAGTGCACCGCCATGCTCTACCACGGCCACCGGCCACCCCACGCCTCGCCAACACGCCAAGAAGCCCCGCCTCGTTCCCCTCTTCCTCGTCACCAAGGCGGAAGGCGCCGGAAGCCCTGTGATGCCGCCAATGTCATCTTCTTCTTCGCCGGTCGCCGGAGATCCTCCTCGTTGCCCCGACTACTCCGGACCGTCGAGCTCGCTGACCTCCCCGTCCGACCCGCCGTGAGCCTCCGACCCTGCCCATCCCTCTCTTCTTCCCCATAGGCCTCCGTAGCCACCGGACCGCCTACACCCGAACCCGCCGCCGCCTGCGCTCGCCGCCGACGCGACTCCGGCGACCAAATGGTCCGCCCGACGCGTCCAACCCACTCACCGCATCGTGTAGATCATGTAGGAGCTGGCCCCATTCTTCTAGAGCCACCGCAATGACGAGTTCGGCCTCGCCCGAACTCCGGCAGCCGCAAGGCTCATCGCCGGCGTCGATTCCGGCTGTCCCAGGCCCGACAACCACCAGCACTCGACGCACCATCGCCCCAGCTTTCCAGAGAGCCCAGCGAAGCTTCGAACGAAGCACCACAGCTCGACTCCGAGCACCTCCGCCGCGCCTGGCCATCATCGGCGGCCTAACTCCGGCGAAGCCGACGTGGCGATGTCATTAGCCTCTAATGACACCATATCTAACACCCAAGTGCCACTGCCGTGTGGGCCCCGGCGCCAAAATTAATTAGTTTAATTTCTGTTTAGATTAGTGCTAATCTTGCGGACCCCACGTGTCAGCTTTGACTTTGGTCAAGTCAATGTTGACCGACCCCACACGTTAGTGACTCATGCCAGCATTGTGTCATTGACCAGTGGACCCCACTGGTCAGGTTTGACCTAGACCGCTGCTGTTGACTTGCTGACGCAGTCATGAAGCAGTGCTGATGCAATAAGTCATTTCTAGATTAAAAATAATTCAGAAATTCCAGAAAATTGCCTAAACTTCTAAAAATCATAGAAATTCAACCATAACTCCAAATGAAACAAATTATATATGAAAAATTATCAGAAAAATTCAAGGAATCCATATGTACCATTTTCTTGCTTGTTTGAACAATGTTTGTCCTCTGTTTTGGACAAAACAAAATAAAGGGCATTTAAATAATCATATATGGAGTTGGAATTTGAATTTTGTATTCAAACCAACTTCATTTAAATCATAACTAGATGCATTAGCTCAAATCACAGCATATTGCCATGTCATGGTCATGCATCATATTGTCGCATATGCATGATTGTGTTCGTCTCTTTTGCCGGTGGTTGTCCCCACTCGGTAGACGTTGTACCGACGCTGTGATCGTTGACACTGATGAAGACCCAATGATATCTTCAGAAGTGCCAGTAAAGCAAAACCCCCTTGTCCATTCTGATACAATCCCACTCTCTCGCCCCTGCTCTCTTTTACTGCATTAGGACAACAATGATTCGATTGTTACTTGCTGCGGTAGTTGAACCCTTATCCTTTGCATGACCTGTCATTGCCACAGTAAATAGATGAAACCCACTAGGATGAGTAGGAGTTGTTTGAGCCCTGATGTGCCTACTCGTTCATGCTTGTTTGTCATGCCTGCTATTGCTTAGAGTTGTGTCAGGTCTGATTCATTGGGGATGAATTGGAACAGTGATGAACATGTCCTACTGTGTGTGAGCTAAGTGTGTGAACACGATTTGGTAAAGTTAGCGGTGAGAGGCCATGTAGGAGTACATGGTGGGTTGTCTCATTGAAACCGTTCTTAGGAACTGAGTTCTGTGTTTGTGATCCATGACCAGCTACTACCACGCATTGGGCCCGAGACCAATGGACCCTCTCGACTTATTAACTGCCCTTGTCCTCTGTCCAAGAGTTGCAACTAGTTTCTGGTGTTTGTAGGATATGTGTTAGCGGCCGTGCATAGCGCTGATCCTAGGGGTGGGCTATGATGCGGTAGATACACCGTGGCACGGTGTACCGGGCGCCCGTTTGGTGTCTCGGGAACCCTGCACACATCGTTTGGGGCTGTGAGCAAAACTCCGGCCGGATCTCCTCGCGGATGGAACCCGAATAGGCGATAAACCTGGACTAGAGACTCGTGTGGTTAGTCAGGTCGTGGCCGACTCCCTCGCCAGGCTTCCGCTTGAAGGTTGCCGAGATACACGACGTGTACATGGTGGTAAGTGGCGAGAGCGTGTGTGAAGAAGTACACCCATGCAGGGTTATAAATGATCTATTCGAATAGCCGTGTCCATGGTAAAGGACTTCTGGGTTGCCTATAACAGTTCATAGACAAGTGAAAATGGATACTCTAAAACTCGCAAGATAAGTGTGAGTGCTATGGATGGCCTTCTCGTAGGGAGACGAGAGCGGATCCATAGTAGTGTATTGAATGGTGAACATGTGGACTCGTGTGCGCCACCTCAAAAGAGTTGCTTGCAGTCGTAGTTCAGGTTAGCCACTAAGTCAAAGCTGGCTTGCTGCAGTCAAACTCCACCCCCCCTTGTTGATACCGATGATTATGTAGCTAGTTCTGATGTAAGTCTTGCTAAGTACCTTTGTACTCATGTTTGCTTAATTTATGTTTTGCAGAGAGATTTCAGTCTCGCTAGTAGTTTCGTGTGGACTTCGACATTTAGCTTGATACCTCAGCTACGATCTTGTGTCCTCGGCAGGATCTGGTAGATAGTCAGGCTTCTTAGCCTTTTTCATTTATAGATGTCTATACTCAGACATGTTAAGTTTCCGCATGTGTTTTGATTTATATGCTATGATTGTTGGGTCATGAGAACCATGTTTGTAATTTCTCGCTCCTCAGAGCCTAATGAATAAATACTTGAGTCGTAGAATTATGTTGTGATGCCATGTTGTATTTACACATATCGAGCATATTCTGTGTATGATTGAAATGCTTGGTATGTGTGGGATCCGACAATCTAGTTGTTTATCCTTGGCAGCCTCTCTTATGGGGAAATGTAGTCTAGTGCTTCCATGAGCCATAGTAGTCCGCTATAGCCCAGTTCACCGGAGTCCTGCTAGCCCAGCACTACTGCTCAGGACACTTGACTGGCCGGCATGTGTTTCACTTCGTTCTTGTGTCTGTCCCTTCGGGGAAATGTCACGCGGTGACATCCAGAGTCCTGCCTAGCCTGCTACAGCCCGGGTTACCGGAGTCCTATTAGCCCAGTGCTACAGCCCGGATTCACACACTGCTGACCGACATGCTCGAAGTTGATTCATGTATGCCTGTCCCCATGGGTTAGTGTCGCTTTGGGTTCACGACTAGCCATGTTGGTCCAGGTTCTCTGTCATATGGATGCTAGCGACACTATCATATACATGAGCCAAAAGGCGCAAACGGTCCCAGGCCATGGTAAGGCGACACCCGTGGGAATACCGTGCATGAGGCCGTAAAGTGATATGAGGTGTTACCAGCTAGATCGATGTGACTTGGAATCGGGGTCCTGACAGTGTTGGTATCAGAGCCTGACTGCCTGTAGGATTCCAAGCCATGCGGGTCGAAGTTGAGTCTAGAACTGCTTTAGTTATATAAGGGAATTGATTGTGTAAGGGAACGTAAGGCTCTTTTTACTCCCTATATCTCATGCCCTCTGATCTGAGTCACCCTCTTCTCTTTTATGGGGTTTAAGAACTAGGCTTCTCATCTTTGTATCAAGATCACGTGTTGCTAATCCGTAGAATCTTAGGATTGTTGGTTCCAGGCCTCAGTTCAGTTTCTACTACTTTTAGTATGTTGACAGTTGATCTCGGAACCTTGATTTTGTGTTGTTGAGTGGTTATGCCACTATTTTGCAGGATGTCTCAAATAATTTTGAGCATTTACAACCGTTATGCTGTCCGAGTCATCCCATGTTTCTAAGTAGTCTGATGCATTTGCAAACCCCTTCCTCCTGTTCCTGATGTCCATTGGGCCAGATTAATCACACTATCGATCAGTTGAGGTACTCTATTGCCTCGACATATATGTTAGAGCTATTATTATGACCCTAGGTGTTTTAGGGAGTCACCTAGTAATCTAGCCATGTTTTGTGTTCCCGGTGTGATGATTCTGGCCACCATTCTCGAAAGCGTCCCGTGATGCCATTTAGTAGTAGGTATTCCGTTCCTGGGTTCTTGAACCCGAGATTCACCCTACTTACCTCCTGTTGATAGTGTTTGCTCGTTCCTTTATGATATTAGTAACCTTGCAACAGTCCTCGAGGTCCGTGGTATTTCCTTCTTCCAAATACCATGAACCATTAAGGCAGAAGTTCTTTGAACCAAAAGATCACCATTAGAGTACTCCTAAGGAGTCCTCCATTCATAATTGTGACTCTGCCAGTCCTACCTCTCAGGATGGGTTATCCGGAAGCAATATGTTGAACTTGTTCGACATACTAACCTATGCATCCACAACTCAGAAAGATATATGTTCCTTTGAGTTGTGCCTCTCTAGTTGTATTACGATCCTTGTCTATCAGTTGATAGCCAAGTTTATGTCATGCATTCGTGTTATCGATGCCTATTATTCTTGTGGTCCATCGAGCCATTCTATTCTGAAATGACTAGGAGAAACAAACCCCAGCACCTCATCCATTTCTTGGACTGGTCAAGGTAGTTGTATTCCGCAGATCAAAATGCCAATCCAGCTTTTGTTCTGTTCTACCTTGGAGTATTACCCCCTTTATGTCAGGATTGTCATAGGAATTGTAGCATCTCTCATGAATTCTTGACGTAGTGATACTCTCTCCATCATTATTCATTTCTCGGTTTCCGTGTTGTTGCAACCGGAATGTCGACAAGTGAATCGTGATGTGTGAAATCAATACTCCTAGCAACCCCGTTGCTTGGTAGTTAAAGGACAATAACTTCATTCTTAGCATGCTGGTTAAATCAATACTCCTAGCAACCCCGTTGCTTAGTAGTTAAAGGACAATAACTTCATTCTTAGGATGTTGGTTATTGAATCATCGTTCTAAGGTAGATTGTGCTACCTAATCATTGTTTCTGGTGCACTCTTCGACCAATGTGTTAGGAGTGTGTCAATCCATCACTCTCTTGATCACATTGTCTTGCCCTAAAAAGCAAGATTGTTCTCGAGCTTAGTAACATATCGGTGGTTCGTGATGTTCCGAATATCTTCTTGGAAGTATTACCAAGTTGTCACCTGCCCGCTATGTTGAGTTCGTGATCATGTTGGTTTTCCTCCAAACCGTCCTTTCTCCAAGAATCTGTGTTGGATACCCTGAGCAAGTTGGTTAAGCTAAACAACAACTTGTAGAGTTGAAAGATAAAAGCTTGTCCGACTCAGTTCATTCCAAAGGGATATCTTGCGTGTGTGTGCGTGTGTGTTGGAGAAAGATGATATCTTCATCAATTGATCCTCGTGATCAATTGTCGGTGCTATTGTCTTACCCAAACTTTGATTTGAGTGTGGGCTATCGTCAAATCAAATCAGAACCAACGATATTCGTAATGTTGTCCTACTCATGGTTGATTCCTCGAGCATACATCATTATATTCTTTGGGTATGACCAATGCTATCACCGTGTTCACTTAATTATGGATTTCCATTTATATGGAAACCTGGATGAATTGTTGTTGAGCCCATTGACAACATCCATGTCCTCTCCATGATTTTGTCGAACATTAAGCGAGGTTGGAAACTTTTGAAACCATCTCTTCATGCTAGCTCATGAAGCATATGTTGGATGAAAGAAGTGACTTCCTCTGATTCATGTGAATTTGGTGCAAGTTGCCGCCGTGAGTTCGAGAAAGTTAGTTTTGCTACCTGTGGAATCATCCCAAGTCAGTAATGCACGTGCGAAGTATTCCATGGTCTGATAGGCTGATCATCTTCATTCCATATGAATTCCATAGCACACTAAGCCACTGATTGACCTGTACCAGGAAAAGGAGTTGTTGTGCTATCCTAGGTCATGCACAAGATTTCGATATCCTCAATGATGGTTCCCCACCAGAACTCGGTAGTGTTTTATTATAAGACTACTATGTGGTCATACTTGTCTGGGACAACGTGTTCACATGTTGTAGCAGAACCAGCTCATGTTTTGGAGCTTGCTATCGCAGTTCATTCCCCGAGAATCTCACAACGTCGTCTCGTCGATTTGTGTTGCAAACTTTCATTTTCCTTTCTAGACTCGATGAGTCTGGAATATCCTGACACCAACCAGATCTGAATCTCAGGTAGATATGATGGTTGGAGCATTTCCCAAGAACTATAATATTGGTCCCTCGATAACCGGTAAAGTGGATGTCGTGGCTAACACATCCAGCTGGAAGACCTATTATTGTAGTATCTCGATTGAAGAAAGTTGGCCACCTCCCCATGAGGATTTCGTAGGATTTACCTCCGTAGTTAATCCTTACGGATTCTTGTGCTCCCGAAGTCCGACCTTTTACTTGATGTCCTAGATACCAAACCATATCAATAAATGGGCTATCCTAGCACATCAAGGAGAACATTAGAAGCGGAGTGCTAAATGTCTCTCGGTCGATCATCCAGTTTGTTTCCTTGGCCTCGCTAAGGTGAAATATGAGAAAGTGTTATCTTCCTTTGCCTCTGCATCATCCATCACCATTCATCATGGTGGTATGTTGTGTTGCCAGGATCCTTGACACGGATATTGGTAAAACCTTGATGAATATGGAGATGCTCAAGTTCTTGAGAGCACGCGCAAGCACTAGGTTTTACCGTTGGCGTTAACTGGGATTTGCTTCCAGTTTCCTCGGTTATGTTATAACATTTTCAAATAGTGGACTCACTCTCGACTGTTGAGTTCTTCCCCAGTTACCAGAATCATTCCCAACATTTGCATTTTGTTCCCATCTTGCACCTCAGTAGTTGTTGTTTAGGATCATCTTCAAAAGTGGACTTACCATGGGTCCCATCCATTTCCGATGATAAGCAAAATCATCCATTGCGTTGTCTTCAACAAGGTAGTCCACATCATCCATTCTAGTATGAGTATGCCATTTCTTCAAGCTCCTTCACGCGATCATATGTGATTGCCTCAGGCTGGTGAGAAGAGTTTCAATGATCTCTGAATCAAAAGTAATTCTTTTTGCCACTTAAGGGAATAATTCTACGAGTCACCTTCCCCGAGGTATCACGTTACGAAATCATGGCAAATATCTCCTTGCTACTTTGAAATTCATGCTCCATCTTATTCGAGTATGGAATTGTTGCCTACCTAGTGAACCTTCGCCATCCGCTTCACTCCATCCCTCTAGGTGTATGCTTCGTGTCTCAGCTCGAGAGATGTTACTATGTCTCATTCCATGAGTTGATCTTGTGATCATTAAGATGATCCTAAGTTGCTTGAACCTCAGGAAGGTCGATTCTTCTTAAATTCTTCCTTTCCACTCGTTGTCATGTTGGATGTAGTTCTCAAAGCAAGACATCGAGATCAAGGTGATGCAATGAAACAACATCCTCGAGAAAGACATCTCGATCGTGAAGATTGTGATAGCTGTGTCCCTCTGTCTTCTTACCCCACGACTTGAATCTCGGGACGAGATTCTTGTTTAGTAGGGGTGAGCTGTCACATCCCTAGCTTCTGGTGTTGCCTAGTGTTTGCATCTTGCTTGCATCATGTTTAAATTTCTGAAACTTGAATTGAGGATTGTTGAAACCTTAGAAATATGATTAAAATAAGGGCAAGCACCCTTTAAATAGCATTCTATGAATCCAAAATGCCCTAAAAATAGTTTTTTGAATTTTGGCAAGAGTTATATTTCAAACCAAAATTCTAGAACATTTTTAAGGAATTATTTGCTCTCTGAATTTAAATCAATAATATATTTGAATTTGGGGATATATTAATAATATATAATGAATATATTTTCAAATGCTTTGAAATGTTTTATGTACTTTTGGATTAGTCCAGAGAGGTAACATAAAATATCTCAGAGTGTTTTGGCACTGTTTTGAATTCATTTTGAATTTTGAATCAGTGGCAAAATGTATAAATAAAAACAAAACAAAACGGAGATAAAATTAGAAAAAGGTAACAGTAATAAAAGAGAGGAACCTTACCGTGCAGCCCACCACTGTAGTGGCCTCATGGCCAAAGCCAGCCCGGCCCACCAGGGGCAGCGCTGTCTTCTTCCTCCTGCCAGGAGGAGAAGCAGTTGCGTGCCCGATGCGCAGGTGAGCCGCGCTGGCTCCTCCCTGCCTGCGTGCCCCCCCTCGACTGCCTGGTCGCCGCCACGCACCCCCCGACCCCCTCGTCCTCTCCCCTCTCTCCCTGGACCTCTTTTCCCTCCTCTGGCTCCCTCCCCCTCTCTTCCCGAGCGCACCAGAGGGCGCCGCCGTGCTCTACCACGGCCACCGGTTACCCCATGCCTCGCCAACGTGCCAAGAAGCCCCGCCTCGTTCCCCTCTTCCTCCTCACCAAGGCGGAAGGCGCCGGAAGCCCTGTGATGCCGCCAATGTCATCTTCTTCTTCGCCGGTCGCCGGAGATCCTCCTCGCCGCCCCGACTGCTCCGTACCGTCTCCGAGCTTGCTGACCTCCCCGTCCGACTCGCCGTGAGCCTCCGACCCTGCCCATCCCTCTCTTCTTCCCCATAGGCCTCCGTAGCCACCGGACCGCCTACGCCCGAACCTGCCGCCGCCTGCGCTCGCCGCCGATGCAACTCCGGCGACCAAATGGTCCGCCCAACGCGTCCAACCCACTCACCGCATCGTGTAGATCACGTAGGAGCTGGCCCCGTTCTTCCAGAGCCATCGCAACGACGAGTTCGGCCTCGCCCGAACTCCGACAGCCGCAAGGCTCGTCGCTGGCGTTGATTCCGGCTGTCCCAGGCCCGACAACCACCACCACTCGACGCATCGTCGCACCAGCTTTCCAGAGAGCCCAGCCAAGCTTCGAACGAAGCACCACAGCTCGACTCTGAGCACCTCCGCCGCGCCTGGCCATCGCCGGTGGCCTAACTCCGGTGAAGCCGATGTGGCGATGTCATTAGCCTCTAATGACGCCTTAACTAACACCCTAGTGCCACTGCCGTGTGGGCCCCGGAGCCAAAATTAATTAGTTTAATTTCTGTTTAGATTAGTGCTAATCTTGCGGACCCCACGTGTCAGCTTTGACTTTGGTCAAGTCAACGTTGACCGACCCCACATGTCAATGACTCATGCCAGCATTGTGTCACTGACCAGTGGACCCCACTAGTCAGGTTTGACCTAGACTGCTGCTGTTGACTTGCTGACGCAGGCATGACGCAGTGCTGACGCAATAAGTCATTTCTAGATTAAAAATAATTCAGAAATTCTGGAAAATTGCCTAAACTTCTAAAAATCATTGAAATTCAACTGTAACTCCAAATGAAATAAATTATATATGAAAAATTATTAGAAAAATTCAAGGAATCCATACAATTTTCATGCTTGTTTGAACAATGTTTGTCCTCTGTTTTGGACAAAACAAATAAAGGGCATTTAAATAATCATATATGGAGTTGGAATTTGAATTTTGTATTCAAACCAACTTCATTTAAATCATAACTACATGCATTAGCTCAAATCACAGCATATTGCCATGTCATGGTCATGCATCATATTGTCGCATATGCATTGATTGTGTTCTTATCTTTTGCCGGTGGTTGTCCCCTCTCGGTAGACGTTGTATCGACGCTGTGATCATTGACACTGATGAAGACCCAATGATATCTTCAGAAGTAACAGGCAAGCAAAACCCCCTTATTCATTTCGATACAATCCCACTCTCTCGCTCCTGCTCTCTTTTACTGCATTAGGACACCAACGATTCAACTGCTACTTGCTGCGGTAGTTGAACCCTTATCCTCTGCATGACCTGTCATTGCCATAGTAAATAGATGAAACCCACTAGCATGAGTAGGAGTTGTTTGAGCCCTGATGTGCCTACTCATTCATGCTTGTTTGTCATGCCTGCTATTGCTTAGAGTTGTGTCAGGTCTAATTCATCAGGGATGAATTGGAACAGTGATGAACATGTCCTACTGTGTGTGAGCTAAGTGTGTGAACACGATTTGGTAAAGGTAGCGGTGAGAGGCCATGTAGGAGTACATGGTGGGTTGTCTCATTGAAACCGTTCTTAGGAACTAATTTCTGTGTTTGTGATCCATGACCAGCTACTACTATGCATTGGGCCCGAAACCAATGGACCCTCTCGACTTATTAACTGCCCTTGTCCTCTGTCCAGGAGTTGCAACTAGTTTCTGGTGTTTGTAGGATATGTGTTGGCGGCCGTGCATAGTGCTGATCCTAGGGGTGGGCTATGATGCGGTAGATACACCATGGCACGGTGTACCAGGCGCCCGTTTGATGTCTCGAGAACCCTGCACACATCATTTGGGACTGTGAGCGAAACTCCGGCCGGATCTCCTCGCGGATGGAAACCGAATAGGCGATAAACCTGGACTAGAGACTCGTGTGTTTAGTCAGGTCATGGCCGACTCCCTCGCCAGGCTTCCGCTTGAAGGTTGCCGAGATACACGACGTGTGCATGGTGGTAAGTGGTGAGAGCGTGTGTGATGAAGTACACCCCTGCAGGGTTATAAATGATCTATTCAAATAGCCGTGTCCGCGGTAAAGGATTTCTGGGTTGCCTATATTAGTTCATAGACAAGTGAAAATGGATACTCTAAAACTCGCAAGATAAGTGTGAGTGCTATGGATGGCCTTCTCGTAGGGAGACGAGAGCGGATCCATAGTGGTGTTTGAATGGTGAACATGTGGACTCGTGTGCGCCACCTCAAAAGAGTTGCTTGCAGTCGTTGTTCAGGTTAGCCACTAAGTCAAAGCTGGCTTGCTGCAGTCAAACTCCACCCCCCTTGTTGATACCGATGCATATGTAGCTAGTTCTGATGTAAGTCTTGTTGAGTACCTTTGTACTCACATTTGCTTAATTTATGTTTTGCATAGAGATTTCAGTCTCGCTAGTAGTTCCGCGTGGACTTCGACGTTTAGCTTGATACCTCAGCTACGATCTTGTGTCCTCGGCAGGATCTGGTAGATAGTCAGGCTTCTTAGCCTTTTTCATTTATAGATGTCTATACTCAGACATGTTAAGTTTCCGCATGTGTCTTGATTTGTATGCTATGATTGTTGGGTCATGAGAACCATGTTTGTAATTTCTCGCTCCTCGGAGCCTAATGAATAAATACTTGAGTCGTAGAGTTATGTTGTGATGCCATGTTGTATTTACACATATCGAGCATATTGTGTGTATGATTGAAATGCTTGGTATGTGTGGGATCCGATAATCTAGTTGTTTATCCTTGGCAGCCTCTCTTATGGGGAAATGTAGTCTAGTGCTTCCATGAGCCATAGTAGTACGCTACAGCTCGGTTCACCGGAGTCCTGCTAGCCTAGCACTACTGCTCAGGACACTTGACTGGCCGACATGTGTTTCACTTTGTTCCTGTGTCTGTCCCTTCGGGGAAATGTCACGCGGTGACATCCGGAGTCCTGCCTAGCCTGCTACAGCCCGGGTTACCGGAGTCCTGTTAGCCCAGTGCTACAGCCCGGATTCACACGCTGCTGACCGACATGCTCGAAGTTGATTCATGTATGCCTGTCCCCATGGGTTAGTGCGGCTTTGGGTTCACGACTAGCCATGTCGGCCCGGGTTCTCTGTCATATGGATGCTAGCAACACTATCATATATGTGAGCCAAAAGGCGCAAACGGTCCCGGGCCATGGTAAGGCGACACCCGTGGGAATACCGTGCGTGAGGCCGCAAAGTGATATGAGGTGTTACTAGCTAGATCGATGTGACTTGGAATCGGGGTCCTGACATTATTATATAATATATACATTGTCATAAATATGTACATAAGAAGAGCATGTGGATCAAGTATAGTAAGGCCGAAGATGAGCTATATTCCACGGCCGATTGGTCTCCTCCTCTGATTTACGCGACTCTTTGTGCTCTCGAACATCAATGAGGTAGTATGACCCGTTGTGCAGATTCTTGCTGACCACAAAAGGTCCTTCCCAAGGTGGGGTAACTTGTGCATATCAGTTTGATCCTGGATGAGCCGGAGCACCAAATGGCCCTCTTGAAAAGTTCTGGTCTTAACCCGGCGGCTGTGATAACGTCAGAGATCTTGTTGATAATTCGCCGAACGTACTGTTGCGAGATCACGCTCCTCATCTAACAGGTCCAGTGAGTCCTGACGTGCCTTCTCATTATCAGCTTCAACATAAGCTGCCACTCGGAGCGAGTCATGACGGATGTCACTAGGAAGAACCACCTCTGCTCCATAAACCATGAAGAAAGGCGTGTAACCCGTAGATCTGTTAGGTGTGGTGTTGATGCTCCATAACACAGAAGGTAACTCCTCCACCCAACAACCCGGTGTACGCTTTAAAGGAACCATAAGCCGGGGTTTAATACCAATCAAAATTTCTTGATTTGCCCTCTCCGCTTGACCATTAGATTGGGGTGAGCCACTGATGCTACATCAAGCCGGATGTGCTCACGTTAACAAAATTCCTCCATCTCTCCCTTTGACAGATTAATACCATTATTAGTTATAATACTGTGTGGAAAGCCAAACCGGAATATCACCTTTTTGATGAATTGAACCGCCGTGACCGCATCACACTTACTGACTGGCTCTGCCTCCACCCACTTGGTGAACTTGTCAACTGCCACTAACAGGTGGGTCTTTTTGTCCTTGGATCTCTTAAAGGGTCCAACCATATCGAGCCCCCAAGTCGCAAACGGCCAAGTTATTGGAATCATCCTCAACTCCTGAGCCGGAATATGAGCACGGCGTGCAAATTTTTGACAACCGTCACATCTTTTTACTAAATCCTCAGCATCAGCGTGAGCTGTTAACCAATAAAAACTGTGACGAAAAGCCTAAGCCACCAAAGATTTTGAACCGGCATGATGACCGCAATCTCCTTAGTGGATCTCTCGCAAAATCTCACAACCCTCTTGAGGAGATACACAACGCTGAATTGCTCCCGTGACGCTGTAACGATGTAACTCCCCATTGATTATGGTCATTGACTTGGAACGCCGGATTATCCGACGGGCCGAGGTTTCATCCTCTGGTAACTCGCCCCGGTTCATGTAAGCTAGGTACGGGATTGTCCAATCCGGTATAACATGCAAAGCTGCCACCAATTGAGCCTCCGGGTCAGGAATAGCCAACTCCTCCTCTGTTGGTATCTTGACCGACGGATTATGCAATACGTCGAGGAAGACATTGGGTGGGACCAGTTTACGCTGGGAGCCAAGGCGGCTTAAAGCGTCCGCCGCTTCATTCTTTCGCCGGTCTATATGGTCAACTTGATAACCCTTGAAATGACCAGCCACGATGTCCACCTCTCGTCGATATGCAGTCATGAGTGGGTCCTTAGAATCCCAAGTGCCAGATACCTGTCGAGCCACCAGATCTGAGTCAATGAAGCACTTAACCAGGCTTAAGTTCATCTCCTTAGCCATCCGAAGAACATGGAGTAAGGCCTCGTACTCAGCTGCATTGTTAGTACAAGGGAACATTAAGTGGAGGACATAACAAAACTTGTCACCTCGTGGGGAAGTTAATATGACTCCAGCCCCCGAGCCCTCCAACTGTCTGGATCCATCAAAGTGAATAGTCCAATATGTGTTATCTGGCCTTTCCTCTGGTGCCTGCAATTCTGTCCAATCATTGATGAAGTCCATGAGTGCTTGGGATTTAATCGCTGTGCGAGGTGTGTATTTGAGCCCGTGAGGTCCAAGCTCAATAGCCCACTTGGCAATCTGGCCAGTTGCTTCTCTGATTTGAATGATATCTCCTAGAGGGGCTGAACTGACCACTGTGATGGGATGACCCTGAAAATAATGCTTGAGCTTCCGGATTGCCATAAACACCCCATACACGAGCTTCTGCCAATGTGGATATCTCTGTTTTGATTCGATAAGTACCTCACTGATATAATAAACCGACCGTTGAACCGGATATTCCTTTCTAGCCTCCTTGCGCTCCACGACAATAGCCACACTAACAGCCCTGGCATTAGCAGCCACATACAACAGTAAAGTCTCTTTATCGATTGAAGCTGCAAGCACAAGCAGTTCAGCTAACTACCTCTTCAGATCCTCAAACGCTTTATCAGCCACATCGCTCCAGACAAAGTCATCCATTTTCTTTAACATCTGGTATAAAGGGATAGCTTTCTCCCCAAGACGACTGATAAACCGGCTCAAAGCCGCAATCCGGACGGCTAAACATTGAACGTCATTGATACACGCCGGTTTAGCCAAAGATGTGATTGCTGATTTTTTTTCCAGATTAGCCTCAATGCCCCTGTTTGACAACAGAAAGCCCAAGAGTTTGCCTGCCAGGACACCAAAGACACATTTGTCCGGATTGAGCATCATCTTGTAAACCCGGAGGTTGTCAAAAGTTTCTCTCAGGTCATCTATCAACGTTTCCTCTTTCCTGGACTTTATCACAATATCATCCACATATGCATGAACATTGCGCCCAATCTGCTTATGAAGACAATTCTAAACACAATGTTGATAAGTCGCCTGGGCACTCTTGAGCCCAAAGGGCATGGAGACATAGCAGAAGGCTCCAAAGGGAGTTATAAAAGCTGTCTTCTCCTGGTCCTTAACTGCCATTTTGATCTGATGATAACCAGAATAAGCATCCAAAAAACACAAACGGTCACAACCCACTGTAGCATCAATAATCTGATCAATACGAGGGAGGGAAAAGGGATCTGCCAGGCAAGCCTTGTACAAGTCTGTGTATTCCACACACATATGCCAAGTGCCGTTTTTCTTGAGAACCAACACCGGATTAGCCAACCACTCCGGGTGAAAGACCTCCACGATAAACCCTGCGTCCAACAACCGAGCTACCTCTTCACCAATAGCCTTGCGCCTTTCTTCGTTGAAGCGGCGGAGAAACTGTCTGACCGGTTTAAACTTAGGATCGGTATTAAGTGTGTGCTCAGCGAGTTCCCTCGGTACACCTGGCATGTCAGAAGGCTTCCATGCAAAGATGTCCCGGTTCTCACGGATGAACTCGATGAGCGCGCTTTCCTATTTGGGATCCAGGTTAGCGCTGATGCTGAACTGCTTGGATGAATCGCCAGAAACAAAATCAACCATCTTAGTGTCTGTGGCCGATTTAAACTTCAACGCCGGATTGTGCTCCATAGTTGGCTTTTTCAAAGAAGTCATGTCTGCCGGATCAACTTTGTCCTTATAAAACTTCAGCTCTTCCGTGGCACAAACCGACTCAGCGTAAGCCGCATCACCTTCGTCACATTCCAAAGGAATCTTCCTGCTCCCATGTACTGTGATGGTCCCCTTATGACCTGGCATCTTAAGCTGCAGGTAGACATAACACAATCGTGGCATGAACTTGGCATAAGCCAGTCGCCCAAACAGAGCGTGATACAGACTCTTGATTTTTACCACCTCAAAAGTCAATGTTTCTGACCTTGAATCATGATCATCTCCAAAGGCCACCTCTAGGGCTATCTTGCCCACTGGATATGCAGACTTACCGGGCACCACACCATGAAAAACGGTGTTTGATGGTTTAAGATTCTTATCTGTCAACCCCATACGGTGGAAGGTATCATAGTAGAGAATATTGATACTGCTTCCCCCATCCATGAGCACCTTGGTGAACTTGTACCCCCCAACTTGAGGTGCCACCACTAAGGCCAGATGACCCTGATTGTCAACCCGGGGTGGGTGATCCTCTCTACTCCATAAAATGGGTTGCTCAGACCAGCGCAAATACTGAGGCACAACCGGTTCAACAGAGTTCACGGCCCTCTTGTGAAGCTTCTGATCACGCTTGCACAAGCTAGTGGTGAAGACATGGTACTGCCCACTATTTAACTGCTTTGGATTGCTCTGATAACCCGACTGCTGCTGTTGCTGATTCCCCTGATGGTTATAACCTCCCTGGTTGCCCTGGTTCCCCTGATTGTTATGGCTGGTTTGATTGCCTTGAAATCCTGAACCGGAGCTACCATCCCCATAACCCGGCCCATGAAAAACACCTCCTGAACTGTCGGGCGGGCCATTGTCATACTGAAACATATTGGAATTCTTGAATTCTTGCATGATATAACAATCCTTCCAAAGATGTGACGTGGGGTTCTCCTTTGATCCATGCTTTGGACAAGGTTGATTTAACAGGCGCTCCAGATTGGGGCCTGAACCTCCGCCCCTGGGGCTGCTCGCCCTTAGGACACTGACTGTTATCTTGAGCATTGTGTTAGCCACAAAGTCCAAACTATTGTCGACCTTGCGTTTACCATTATTCCCATGACCTGTCGGGTTATGCTGTTGCCCCTTGGTGTTGTTGTTTTTCTTTCCTTTCCCCGGTTTGTCCTCCTCTGAGTCAGGGTCTTTGGTATTATCTGAATCGGCATATGTAACCAAAGCGGCCATAAGCGTTGACATATCATTGCAATGATGTTTGAGCCTTCCTAACTTCTGTTTGAGCGGTAGAAACCGGCAATTGCCCTCCAACGTTAACACTGCGGTATCTGCATTGATGCGATCCAACGAATGCAGAATAGCTGAGACCCGCTTCACCCAATGGGTTGTAGATTCCCCATCCTCTTGAACACAAGCGGCCAGGTCCACAATTGACATAGGCTACTTACAAGTGTCCTTAAAATTCTGTATAAACCGGTGCTTTAATTCGGCCCATGATCCGACAGAGTTAGCTAGCAAGCTCTTTAACCAAGTATGAGCTGTCCCCTCCAACATCATGGTGAAGTATTTAGCACACACCGCTTCATCCACATCTAACATCTCCATTTCCATCTCATAGCTTTCAACCCATGGCTCTGGCTGCAAATCGGCGATGTAATTGGGCACCTTACGAGGGCCTTTAAAATCCTTGGGCAGTCGCACATTACGTAAAGCGCGGGTGAGACACGACACCCCTAAGGAACTAAAGACCACACCAGGCTCCATTGAAGTGGTAGGGTGAACCGGAGTAGGTTGACGAACTCCATGCAGAGCTGCTAACTCGGTCTCTCGACGTGCACGACCATGATCCACCACATCCTGCACATTAACACCTCCACCTGCCGGGTTGTGCCCTCGCGGTGAGTTACGGTGACATGCACTGCTTGACACGGCCGGTTCATCCTCAACATGCCTACTGTAACTCCGGCTTGGGCGGGGGGTGGAATGAATCCTCTCGCGACTATGCGAGTAAGCCTGCTGCTGGTTTAAAGTTGTTTGAAGGAGCTCTCTGGCCCGTCGTGCCTCAATCGCAACTGGTGACTCGCCGTCGGTTGGGAGGGCTGGCAATCGTGAAGCGGCAGCCACAATGTTGTCCAACGGGTTGGAGTAATGCCCCGGGGGCATCGGAACATACTGCGGCATGATGTTGTTTTGACGAGGCGGGTCCATCGTGCGCGGCTGAACTGGCGCTCCTATTCTCGGCGCCTCCGTCCGGTTTAACACTGGCTGGTTACTAGTTCCTGCTCCTGGCGTGTTGAAGAGATTTCTTGGCTCGTAACCCGGCGGGAGATGCGATCAGTATGTTCTTCTCATGACTTCCTCTGAGGCATTCTGATCCATCCTAAGCTGATAGGCCTGAGCTTCTAACTCGGCCCGTTCCGTAGCCATCCTAGTGTTCTCTGCTGCTAGGTCCGCTTTAGCCTGAGTTATCTGATCTTTCACCTTCGCAATCTCCGCATTGTGCTGGTCCTGGGCTGCTGCGTCCACCTCTGCGGCCATCAATGTTGCCAAAGCGTCGAACAGATCAGACAGAACTTGAGCCGAAGGCGGCGCAGAGCCCCCTGCTCCCGCCGGCGTTGCTGTAGCTGAACCGGAGAGCATTGCCACGGCGGTTGCTGAATTGTGTGCTGATTGTGTACCGGCCATGAAGATAGCGACCCAGTTTGGCAGATCGAGGGGGTCCGGAATACTGTTGCCATCGGAACCTCCGATAATCTGGCCGTCCTGCAACTGATACAGCGATTCGGTCTCTCTAGTTGAAGACTCGTCGTCAGAGCAGACATCGGTTTCTCCATCAGATGCCGGTCCATCCTCATATTCCGCTCCATGGATGACACCTACGAAAACATGCCTTGCTGTGGGCTAAACCAGGGAAGGGCTTGCACGCTGAGCCGTCTCGATGATGTCAGTGCAGGTGTCCGGCTCAGGGCCCGGTTCGCCGATCTTGCCGATGAAGACGTGAATCCCACCAAAGGGGACCCGGTACCTGTATTCGATTGAACCGGCCTCGGGACCCCATCCTGCGTCGTCAATGTAGAGCTTGCCGCGACGACTCTTCGTCATCCGGCCCACAGCGTATCCCTTGAGTCCGTCAAAGCTGCCCTTCAAGAACTCGAAACCATCGTGCGATAGCCCCACGGTGGGCGCCAACTGTCGTGGATTTGTCACGGCAGATGTCCTCGTGAAAGGACTTAGTCGTGGAGCCATCGCTATGGGTTAGCTTAAAGGGGTTAAAACCAGACAAGGGGACACGGGAAGTTTTTATACTAGTTCGGCCCCTTCAATGAAGGTAAGCCTACGTCTAGTTGTGATTGGTATTGCTGGGGTTTCGATGACCAGGGAGCGAATCAGCTTTGCCTGGCTCTCGAGTTGTTGTCTATCATCCTCAAACCGCGGTCAGGTCGTCCCTTTATATACATAGGTCGACGCCCGCTGGTTTACAGAGTCCCGAGGCCGGATCATAGATGTGTCCGGCTCGGTCTCTATTCCTCTAACTTACAATACAAGTTAAATGATAGCGTCGGTTTACATCTACAGGCTTTAACCCGCCTTTGGGCCTTGGGCCTTCGTAAAGCGCCACCACCTTCATGTCTTCATGGGCTTCTATCCTCGTGGAGCTAACCCGGCCACTCCTAGCCGGTTTACCTTCAGTAATCATATCCCCAACAATGATAGCATGATATAATTCATGGATAGAATGACATAATTCAAAATATGATGACTGTAAACACTAAACAGGATGAGATGATATGACTATATGTTGCCTTTATTAAATCGGTTGGCATGCCATAATTCAGACAGATGTTGTCTATGTAAACATGATATAATTCAAATATATGATTTATATACTAATCAAGTAAGCAGATGGCAATCACATATATGATGTAAAAACTAAGCAATGCAAGACAACATGCATGACATGAGTAATATAACCCTGCCAAGTTTGAGCATAGACCTCAGGGGGAAATATGACTGGTCATCAGTCTCTGAATCCTCCTATGAGGAGCTATCTGTAACCAACAAGATGTGTGCTTCAGCAGGTAGCATTGTCTACTCTGAATACCTTGTTTTCACTCCAGATACTTCCATCACCGCTTCAAATGGCTGATGCACAGGAAGAGTAGTTGAATATACAAACATTGTCGACTAATGGAACACATAATACAAAAAAGGATAGCATGATATAATTCACATATATGATGATTGGCTAAACAACATGGCATTGCATAATTCACATATATAATGCCTTACAACAAGATAGAATTGCATAATTCACATATATAATGTCTTGCAACAAGATGGCATTGCATAATTCACATATATGGTAATTAGACACTAAACAGGTGGCATTCACACAAAGCATGTCTAAACTAATCAAATGACATAGCAATGCAAGACACCATACGCACGATATGAGCAACATAACCCTACCAAGTTAGAGCATACACCTCAGGGGGGGAGATAGGACTGGTCATATGTCTCTGAATCCTCCTCTGAGGAAATATCCGTAACCAACGAGATATGCGCTTCATCAGATATCATAGTTTGCTCTGAAGACCTTGTTTGCACTCCAGAATTTTCCATCACCGTGTCGAATGGCTGATGCACACGAAGAGTAGTTGAATGTACTAACATTGTTGACAAATGTAATACGTAATGAAGAAAGGATGGCATGATATAATTCACATATAAGATGACTGGCTAAGTAGGATGGCATTGCAAAATTCACATATATGATGCCTGGCTAAACAAGATGGCGTTGCATAATTCACATATACGATAAAGAAACTAAATAGATTGCATTCACACAAAGCATGCCTAAACCAAGCAGATGACATATTTGATGTATAAAGCAAGCAATGCAAGGCACCATATGCATGATATTACCAACATCAGCATGCCAAGTTAGAGAGAAGACCTCAGGGGGTAAATAGGAGTGGGATTCTCCTTCTGAATACCCCTCAGAACTGTTATCTTCCTCTTGATTACAATCCGAAATGGGTGGAGGGGGGCTTCCATTGCGCCCACCATGGAGCGACATCTGCATGAAATTTTATTGCCATGCAAGGATTGTCTCTTTTGCTCTACATGTTCAGTTCCATTGTGTACAATAACTGACATGCATAGGAATAAAACATAGTGAGATTATGTAAGGAGTGCATGCAGAAATCCAAAGTGATGGTAGCAACCTGTGGATAGACCCAAAACCAATGATAGCAGGTAGATAATGGCTTCAGTTAAAAAATGCAGATAATGGCTTCTTTACTATTTGTTTACCACCCAACATGAAACTCACAGTAGACACCAAAGATTAACCAGATAGTAGAGAGATACTATTGATTGTGGCCCCGATATGTACCCCACAACCATTTAAAAAATCAAGTTTGAGCATTAGTTTGGAGCCGACTCAGAGTCTAATCGGTGAACATGACGATAAAGTAGCATTTAATATTAAGCGATGCATAATGTAAGCAGACACGAAAGAGTGCGACCTCTCTTGCGGACCCGTGTAGTCCTCGGGGTCATCTTCTCGGTTGATGATGGTAATGCAGTTGTTGTGGTTGTCGACGGCGGGGAAGAAGATCTGAGGCAGTGAAAGACAGTCTGGAGGCCGGATCCCTGCTGTGGTGGACCCTTCTGTCATTGGGGCAGCTGAGCTGGGGTGGATGACGGCACAACATGAGAGGGACAAACCACACAAGGTTTTCATTGACAACTATCTGTAAGATAAGTAATTCTGTAAGGGCTCATTTGAATTGGAGGATTCTAACAATGGAGGGATAGGGAATACACAGTAATAGGATAGGAATGCACATGCAAAATAGAGAATTAAAAAACACATGATTTCTACCAATTTGGGTGTTTGGTTCACAAGAACTGGAAGATCACATGATGCAAAGAAGCATGGTGAGATTAAGTCAAACCACAAGAAAATGTACGGTTATAATGCTATTATGCTACTATCTCTTATTCTTGTGCTTCATGAATATGCATTTGAAAAGGAGGACAAGTGGATATTAAAATTCCTATGGTTTTTCCTTTGCTCCATTCCTTTGAACCAAATCCATGAATAGTACTACCATAGGAAACTTCACAATTCCTATGTTTTTCCTTCACTTTTCCTTTCAAGCATTGACGATTCTAGTAGGCAGGCATGAACAGGGAAAAGCCTACACTCAAAAAATGTTTTTGTGCTACTTCTACTACTTTGGACCCAGGCCACTGCCCTACTAGCTCAACTCCCAGGCCCATCTACAAATGCATAGCTCAAACGCGCAGAGATAAATAATGATGGCGTTCAAGAGAGTCCATCACAGATAGCTAAGTTTCCTGGTACCTCATTGCTTGTCATATACTCCCTCCATTCCTTTATCTAAGGTGTATTATTATGAGCATGTTAACCAAGGCACATAATTATGGACTATTTAGGATGAAATTACTCTTGTATAATTCATAGATTAGCGACAAGTAAATCATTTAGGCTAGGAAAGGAAGAGATACACGCAATCGGGAGAGAGATAGTTTCCTTCTCTTTCTCTACAAGGAGAGATAGATGCAATCAGGAGAGAGCTACTTTCCTTTTTCTAGAGGGCCACGATCGGAATTACAGGGAATTAGAACAAATGCACCTTCCATTGTGGAATTTTATAAAAAAATACACCTTATATAAAGGAACATAGGGACCAGTAGGAGAAACTAATTGTATTTCACGTTACTTGTCAGCGTTTTGGGACGGGGGTACCCAAACTTGCCTACCTGTGGCCCACGGCGTGGCTCCATTGACGACCTGGTACGGCCCACCTTCAATATCAACAACACAAGACCCTCGCGAGGGGCCAAGCCTCGTGAGGAGGATGACGCCAAGACCTCCAGAGGGAGCGGCCTCTTCAGGCTGGCTCCTGAGGAGCGAAGATATCTATGCAAGCCCTGACCTCGTGAGGTTTGGATGACACAAGGCATGACGGCCAAGGCCAGGTGGGCACCAGTGGGCGCAGTACAGCAGGTTTCCTCTTTGGTGCTAAATAGGAAAGCGCAGGCGCGGAGTCCCGAGGAATCAACCTATAACACCCACGATGCGGCTATATCTCCCACGTGTCGGAGCACGACTTAGAGGCATAACCGCATTGTAGGCATGTCGCAAGAGGGGTAATCTTTACACGTCCCATGTAATAAATAAGAAAGAGGTACAGAGTTAGCTTACAATCGCCACTTCACACAATACATGAATATATCATTACAACATCTAGATACAAACAAGGTCCGACTACGGAACCCAAAATAAAAGAAGACTACCCCTAATGCTACAGATCCCCGATCGCCCCGACTGGGCTCCACTACTGATCAACTGGAAACGGAAACAACATAACGAACACGATCTTCATCAAGCTCCTCCTTGAGCTCGGTCGCGTCACCTGCACGGTATCATCGGCACCTGCAAACTGGTTTTGGAAGTAATTTGTGAGTCACGGGGACTCAGCAATCTCGCACCCTCGCGATGAAGACTATTTAAGCTTATGGGTAGGTAAAAGCTATTTGAGGTGGAGCTGCAGCAAGCACTAGAAAGTATGGTGGCTACCTTATGCAAATAAGAGCGAGAAGAGAAGGCAAAGCACGTTCGAAAATCTATGATCAAGAAGTGATCCTAGAACTACTTACGTTCAAGCATAACTCCAACACCGTGTTCACTTCCCGGACCCCACCGAGAAGAGACCATCATGGCTACACACGCGGTTGATGCATTTTAATTAAGTTAAGTGTCAAGTTTTCTACAACTGTACATTACCAAATTCCCATCTGCCCATAACCGCGGGCATGGCTTTCGAAAGTTCAAAACCCTGCAGGGGTGTCCCAACTTAGCCCATCACAAGCTCTCACGGTCAACGAAGGATGTACCTTCTCCCAGGAAGACCCGGCCAGACTCGGAATCCCGGTTATAAGACATTTCGACAATGGTAAAACAAGACTAGCAAAGCCGCCTGATGCGCCGACATCCTGATAGGAGCTGCACATATCTCGTTCTCAGGACAACACCAGATGAGCAATCCATACAACTAAAACCAGCCCTCAAGTTTCCCCGAGGTGGCGCTGCAAGGGGCTCTAGTTTGGACCAACACTTAGAGAAGCACTGGCCCCAGGGGGGGTTAAAATAAAGATGACCCTTGAGTCTGCAGAACCCAAGGGAAGGTGATAGGTTGTCAGTGCAAATGTAAAACCAAGGTTGGGCCTTGCTGGAGGAGTTTTATTCAAAGCAAACTATCAAGGGGTTCCTATTATGACCCAACCGCGTAAGGAACGCAAAATCAAGGAACATAACACCGGTGTGCCGGAAACTAGGGCGGCAAGAGTGGAACAAAACACCAGGCATAAGGCCGAGCCTTCCACCCTTTTTCCAAGTATATAGATGCATTAATTAAAATAAGAGATATTGTGATATCCCAGCAATAATCATATACGAACAAGGAACACACTCCAATCTTCACGTGCAACTAGCAACGCTATAAGAGGGGGCTGAGCAAAGCGGTAACATAGCCAAACAACGGTTTGCTAGGACAAGGTGGGTTAGAGGCTTGACATGGCAATATGGGAGGCATGAAAATCATGTGGTAGGTATCGCAACATAGGCATAGCAAAAGAGCGAGCATCTAATAAGAAAAGATAGAAGTGATTTCGAGGGTATGGTCATCTTGCATGCAAAGGTCTTCGAGTAGACGAAAGCTTGATCCTCATAAGCATACTCAACGGGTTCCTCGAACACGTACTTGTCTCCCGACTCTACCCAAGGCAAGAACACAAGCAAAGGAAAACACAATCAACCACGGTGCAATGCGCAAGCAACATGATGCAAAACATGGCATGATATGCGGGATGTAATATGCAATGCATATGCATGCTCCGGAAGGGAAAGATTGAACCAGGCCTCAACTTGGCAAACCAAGAGTGCCTCTAGAAATATGACATGATTTCGGTCAAAATCGATATAAAGATCATCGGAATTGGATGCACGGTTTGCAAATGGCAAGCAAAACAATAATGGCACTATCCTGCGATTAACAACACAATGCCATCTAGAATGCAACAAGAAACTAAACTACTGCACTCCAACATAGCAACAAAGCATATCACAGTGATCTACACAAGATGCTTGACAAAAGATGAACACTGAGCTACGGCTAAATCACTCAAGAGCAGGTTCAAACAAGCATGGCAAAAGTGCAAAAGATAACAGCATCACAGACAGTGAAAATAACATGTCAGGAATTAACATCAGGAAGCAATGTTTAGAGCAAGATAACAACATGCTACAGGATCAAATCATGGCAAATCAAGGCATGGCATGAAACTACTCAAAGCATATAACAAAAGTCCCTTACTGACCATAAGCCAAAAGGGATCGGAAGATATTATGGCACCCATGTAAACATAGCAAGATTCGTTAACAGATTCAGACTTAGCAGAAAACTGGACATGGCATAAACAGAGTTACGTAGGCATGTTTACGAGCTCGATGCACTCACCATAAGGCATTTCATGACAAACTAAGCATACTTTCAGCAAGAAGACATGTTCAAGAAGCTAAGGATGGCAAGAACAATCTCATAGCATGCATGGATCAACTACAAGAACCTTGGCAAAATTGATTAACATGTAAACAATCTGTCAGGAACATTTTATAGCAAAAGTAGAGCAAGATTGAGTCATGCTAGGGCACTCCATAATTGCAAACAAAGACATGGATGGATAGAGCATAACAATATCTCAAAATCATCCTTACTGAACATGCTCAAAAGAGGCATGGATCACTCTATAGCAACAAGAATACATGGCATAAAAATAACAGCAGGAAAAGGACTTAGTGAAATTCTAAGTCCCTGAAATCAGCAACATCACGAGAGCTACTTTGCATGCTTGTGCTAGTCACCACATTGATCACAAAATTACGTGGCATACACCCCTGTAAGGATGGCATGGCATATAACGGAACACATGTAGAACTCATGCTCATATGCAGCACACATTAATCATGGCAAAAATGACAAATCTTATATTTACTAATTGGAGGCACCATTAGAGGCTCTACGTTTAATCATGTAAAAACAAATTATGCCCATTGGATATCCTGGGCATTGCCAATCTAACCGTACATCGTTATATGGAGGAGTCCCACGTCCAAGTCCGACTAAAAAAATGAGGAGTCCCGTCAAAAGAAAATAGATCCTGTAAAAACAAATTATGCCCATTAGATATCCTAGGCATTGCCAATCTAACCGTACATCGTTATATGGAGGAGTCCCACGTCCAAGTCCGACTAAAAAAAATTGAGGAGTCCCGTCAAAAGAAAATAGAGGAATCTCACGTCATGTCTTCCTCTACCTCTTTCCTCGCAGGAATTAGACCCTCCTTAAATGCCTACTTCTAACTTCATCTATCTCTCATGCTAGACTAAAAAAAGTCTCTCATGCTTCTCCGCCGCCTCCCCTGAAGCATGAGGGTTTGATCTTAGAGGCTACGTTCTCCTACAAACAATTGGCTGCAGTACTCATTCTTCATGGTCTCATTATTACAAGGTTAGGTATGACCAGCTCGCCATCATCTTGCCTGGCCGTTGTTGTGTTCTTCAATATGCGTCTCCACATCTGAGATTCTGACTCGACGAGGAGGCTCATCTCGGATGTCCTTTCAATTGCAAAGGTATGTATTGGATTGCACTTATTATCTCTGGTAGGAGGAGAATTTTGTTCTTTTGATAATTAAAAGAGGAACACTGGATGTAATATAATCAGCTGTAGGTTTCTGATTTTTTTTATCCTACACATGTTCAATAGCTCTCCTCCTCCATGTAGCTGCCACCACTCTCGGAGGTCCACCTGCTCCACACGCCTGTGCTTGACTTCCTCCAGTACCACTACCATATAGCACAGCCTGATGTACCCCCTCCTCACACTGTGCATGTTCTGCGTGGGCACCATGTGTGATCCATGAGGAGGCATCAAATTGTATGTGCTGCCGCTGCCAAGCTGTGTTTTCATATTGTGGTGTTCTTGGCCATGGAAGAGCCGGAACAATTGGCGGAAAATCATCATCAAGTGAATCCATGAACACCTACGACAACTTCTTCTTCTTCTTCTTTAGTTCCATTATGTTGAAAGGTTTACTTTGTCTGCTTTCTTTTTGTTCAGGTTTGGAGCTCTGCATTTTGCTGAAAGTGTACTACAAACAGGGTTGGATAAACACCGCAGCCTGCAAATATACAATCCAACTCATCTAACTTTTCGGATTTCTCGAATATGTCTACAGTGTAATATTTATTTCGAATACCGTTGTCCATGTAAATGATTGGGCTAACTTCCTGGATTTGTCGATCGTCCATCCACAAGGTTTGGCGTGCACCTCATCCAACGACACTATGTAGTCCGTGCATTTGCAATGTTACATGAACGAGTCAATAACTCATTCGGATCATGTAAAATATACAGATGGATTTACAGATGTGTAGATGAGAGCCAGAAGGATATGCATCGCCTCCAGCAGAACAATGTAACCCCTGCAGCTGCACTACAACAATAACACATAAATACCAGTATGTTAATTATCAAGTTCGAGTACTTTGAGGTTTAGAGCAGGCTTTATAGATGTTTTCATATGCCACCAAATGTTAGCCCATGGAATCAGTTGAATCCTCTATTTTTCTGTCCGTACGTGTTGTGTGTATGGTACTCAAATTTGTATACAGTCTGTCCTTTTCGTCCGCAGAAATCAGCCCTCTATTTTACTGCCTATACATGGTCTAATGTCATGTTTTTGATGCCTTGCATAGGAGAACAACCGTGGAGTAACATTCAGGTTGTGCGTATGGAGTAATGATTGTTGAAAATAGTTAAAATGGCTTAGTTTTCGTACAGTTTCTGTCGTCCGCTTTGACAGGTTCCAGAACTTCTCTTTCCATACAAATATTTGCAGCTTTATTATTGCATCTTCAGAAATTATCTTGCATGATTTAGGCTGCCTTTGTTATCGTCATGAATTCTCCTAATCCAGCTGCCCTCACCCAATTTACCCTATTTTAGTATTTGTTTGATGCGATTTTGTCTACTTTTGTGCCTAATTTTATAAAATAATCACAACACAGTTCAATGAATTTGGATCTTTAAAAAGTAATCACTTCAAGTTTCTTTATTCCCTGAAATTGCTCATATTTTCCTTCAATTTACTCCCTATAGGTTTTGAGTTGTTTATAATTATTTTAATTTATTCTTACTTATGTATTGTGCAATTCTGATGGATAATAAATTTGTGGCAGGTGGCAAATAAAAAAAATGTCAATGCAATATAGTAGTAATTTTCAACCTTACTAAATATAAACCATATGGGCAGGACGTTGTGCATATACTGTAATTTCAACCTAACTAAACCTCATATATATTGTAAGAAAGAAGAAAATTTGTAATATTCTTCTGAGATAATTCTTGGTGGAATAAATATTGAAAAGCAACACAACCATCGACAATGGATAAAAAACTTCGTGTGCTATAATTATGAAAATATCTGATGGTAATACATTAACATAGGAGTCCCAAATTAAGAATGCATCTTCACACAACTATAATTAAGAAATTATATTACATGTTTCTAAGTGATCATTTTCCAAAATTTTATAATACCTTATTTGACTTTGCAATTTATTCCTGTTTATTATGTAAAATCCTAGCCCGTGCAGTAGCACGGGTTGATGACTAGTGTCCATAATCTGATAAAAATCAGCACCTAACATTACATAGCACTCTTGCAATAGCATTTAGGGCATCAAGATGGACTCAAACAAGCATGGTGCAATGGAATGAAATGAAGAGGACATCCAGACGAACAATACGATATCTCATATGCGCAAAACAGAGCAACGGTGATGAAGTTATGACATGATGAACATAGCATAAAAATGTCACAGATCTGGGGACTTGGCCGATTTCAGAAGGAAAAAAAATAAGATGAGCGTGATATAGTTCAACGACGCTCGGGCGAGGAAAAGCGCGGGGGCTCACGTCGGGCCAAACGGGCCTGCGGGGAGGCAGACGTTGGGTCGTGGTGAGGCCGGCCCAGGAGGGAGTCAACGCGAGCGCGGCGACAAGGCTTCCGATCCGATCCTGGCGGCGCGACGGCAATCTCCGGCGAGGAAGGCGTGGTGGAGGGCGGCTCCAGCTCCGGCGACCGGAGCGCGGGGACGGCGAGGCGGACGGAGACGCGAACGACGGGGTCGGCGCACCACAACGCGGTGGCGGTGCTTGGCGGCGGGAAGCGCAGGCAGGCGGCGCGGGCGCGCTCGCCGGCGACATGGCGGCGGCCAGAGCGGGGCATCGGTGACGGGGCGCGGAAGGACGCGGGCAGGCGGCGGCAATTACCGGGCGGCAACGCGTAGATCCGGGCCCGGGCGGGCCCACGATGGGCTTCCCCGGGCCGCGTGGTGGAGGAGGGAGGCAGCGCCACATGGCGACGTGCGAGTGGAGGAGGGAGGCGGCGGTGACGACGTGGCGGTCGCCGATTGGCCAGAACGACGTGGCGGCGGGGGTGGACGCATCCGGCGTGGACGGACATGTCCGGCGGCACGGAGGGAGTTGGATCTAGGGTTTGTACTGCGCAAAATTTTGAGCGGAGTCACATATTTATAGGTAGAGGGAGCTAGGAGAGTCCAAATGAGGTGCGGTTTTTGGCCACGCGATCGTGATTGAACAACCGAGATGATGGAGGGGGTTTAGGTGGGTTTTGGGCCACTTTGGAGGGGTGTTGGGCTGCAACACACACGAGGCCTTTACGGTTCCTCGGTTAACCGTTGGAGTATCAAATGGACTCCAAATGGCACGAAACTTGACAGACGGTCTACCAGTAGTAAACCAAGGACGCTTGGAAAGTCTCGGTCCAATCCGAGAACGTTTAAAACCCGCACACGAAAAGAGGCAAAAGGAGGCACCGGATGACATAGGAGTGTCGGATTGAGAAACGGACAACAGGGAAAAAGCTTGGATGCATGAGACGAACATGTATGCAAATGCGATGCACATGATGACATGATATGAAATGCATGACACGCAAACACATGACAAGGCAACAACAGCGAATAACTGGCAGACACCTGGCACAACGGTCTCGGCTCGTTACACAAACAAAGGTTTCCATTTCCATGCAACAAGACCAAGACCGCTAGGATGGGAGGACATAGGTCATCACCGAGCCCACGGCGGTGTCACGACCAGAAGCTTTGCAGGCGCAGACCACCTTTCGTCAGGATAAGATGTACTAGTTGTCCCCCTTCGAATTTTTCCATTGTGGGATCCCTTCCCGCCTTCATTTTTGGGGAAGAGGACCAAGGCGACTATAAATATAGCCTAGCCACCACCTTAGACGGGGACGGATCATTCAGGCCATCCTCACCCTCACCAGCTCACACAAGCACAAGAACACACCTCCTGAGGTTCCTCCTCCTCTGTACTAGGTCATCCTCAGCCCACCTCGAGGCTAATCCACCATAAAGCAGGAGTAGGGTTTTACATCGAAAGGTGGCTCGAACCTGGGTAAACCGCCTTGTTCCGTTTCCTTCCAGTTCATCGAGCTATGCCGTGGGATCGACGGGTTGCCAAACTGGGGAGGTTGAGTCCTTCGCACGCACCCTAGAGTTCGAATCTATCTAGGGTCTGCGGAGCCCCGAATTTGACATCAATACGGGTGCTCAGTGGACAATATATATAACATGTAGAGTAAAAAAGCGATGCAACAAGTGTACAACCTCTTTGGCGAAGCCATGTCGATCTCAGCATGATTGGGTTGGTCGGTGAGGATGCTCCGGCTGATTTGGCTGTCAGAGGAGGGGAAAAGATTTTAGGCGTCTGGGGATGGCGCCTGGGGTACTGTTCTGGTGTGGTGGAGGGTTTCGTCATTGGAGCAGCTCCACTAAGTTGTACGACAGCGAGGCTGAAGTAGGACAAGAGAGACAACGTTAACCTAAGTGGAATTCTAATAGCATCTCCAATAGATGACTTAAAATACATAACCACAAAGTACTAGATGTAAAATACATGAGCCGCTCATCTCTGAACTTAACTGTCAAAACTGAATTTAACCGTCGAAACTGAATTTAACTATCAAAATTGAATTTTGCTGTCGAAACTGAATTTTACTATCGAAACTAAACACACTAGTAGCAGAAAAGTAGTAGTAGCAGTAGCAGCGCCTGGAGCAGCAGCGCGTGCGAGAGCCGGGGCAGCTGGTCGTGTAGCAGCATCTCGGGTAGCAGCTGCAGGGGCTCGAGCGAGAGCGGGATCTGCTGCTGATGCAGCAGCATCACGCGCAAGAGTAGAGCAGCAGGGGTGAGGCTACACGTTAGTTGACTGACTTTTTCATCTCTGGTCAGTTGATTTTCCAGCCGTTGGATATGAAATCAAGGGCCTGCAGTTCATCTTCAACCCCCACCCCCCTGAGCCGCTAGCCACCACCGGCCCCCATCGCCCGCGGCTGGCGACGCTCCCGCGCCGCCTTGCCACCCCGCCTGCCCCGAAACCACTCCCCACCGTCGGTCCACCGCCGACCCGGCCATCCCTCTAGGCCCCTAGTGCCGAGCTTTTTCTCCGGCGATCCCCATGCCGATGCCCCACCATCGTGCCCCCCACCGCCGGTGATCACCACCCCCATCCTGAACCCTAAAATAGATAGTGGGGTACCTCTCCGGCGAGCCCCCCCTCTCTGCTGCGGCTGGTTCTACCTTAACTCCGGCGAGTCCCCACCACCCCCTGAAAACCGATTGACCCAAAAGTCGATTCAGTGGACTGAAGTGTAGGTAAATAAGAGCAGCAACACAAGCAAGAGCAAGAGCGAGAGCAGCAGCGCAGGCAAGAGCAAGAGCAGCAGCACGAGCAAGAGCAAGAGTAGACCAGGCAGGGGACTGAGAGCAAGAGAAGAGCAATAGCACGAGTGAGAGCCAAAGCAGCATAAGCTCCTACTTACGTGGACGTTGCTACCGAGGGAGCGACGCCGTGGAGGAAGTGGCCGGCGACACCACCGTGGATGGAGCCGCGCCATGTCGGCTCGGGACCTAGCGCGGGCAGCACATGAGATCGAATCAAGAAGATAATGCGCTGATTAGTGTAGAACCTCTTTGTTGGCGCCGATTAGGCCTTAGCTTCATCCGAGGAATCTGTGATGATGCTGCTCTTCCGGTGGTGCAGGTGAAGACGACGGTGTGGGAATGGAGGTGGCACTAAAGATGAGGGGAACGTCGGGGCAGCTCCTTGGAGGTGGAGGACGGGGTGGCTGAACCGGCGAGACGACGATATTGACGACGGATCCTCATCCGGTGCGGGGATGAGGGACATCAAGGTGTTACTGTGGACGACGTCGTCGGGGAAGAGGCTCTGGCTGGGTGGCGGACGGAGGAGGGTGTGGGGCTTCGCGGGTTTCTGCGGCCTCGGCATACGAATGGGTGGGCGGATGGGATGCACTACAAAAAAATACACTTCCGTGATGATACGTGTTTGTCACAGTAGGTCGCTTTTTTTTTCATGCATGTACATCCATGACAAATTTATGACAAAATCAAGATAGTCATACATGTGTTGTCGTAGAAGTGTTCCATGACATTACCAAAATTATCATCACGGAAGTGTCCACTTCCATGACGATAAATCGCGCGTCACGGAAGTGCTTTCGTCAAGGGTGACCGCACGTGGCATCCACCGTAACGGAATGCCGTTAAGCTATCAGGTCGGGTTTTGGATCCGATAACCCGTTAACAGCCCCGACCAATGGGGATTTTCCACGTGTAAAATCATCATTGGCTGGAGGAAACACATGTCGGCTCATCGTTGGGACAGATGTCAACCACTCATTGGATGGAAGGCGCCTATGATACGTCGACGCGTGGCACGGCCCAACAGAGGCCCATTCCCGTGAAAAGGTCGGCCCATTTGACTTGGTCAAAAGGTGGCGGGCCGGCCCATGGAAATCCTATTAACGGCATGTTCGCATATAGCCCATTTACAGCCCGCTAACCCAAGGCCCGTTACGCCCTATCCGAATTAGGCCCAGTAGCGTCATCTGGGCCATCCAATATGATTCCAGCCCATTTTCACTTCTGGCCCATGTATGGCCCATGACGTCTTTCGGCCCATATGAGGCCCTATGTAACTCTTGGCCTATTAATGGCCCGTGGTGAAACTGGCCTGTAATGAATAGTGTATCACTTTACACCCATTAACGGCCCATGGTGAAACTGGCCCGTAATGAACAGTGTATCACTTTATACCCATTAACGGCCCGTTATTCCGTTGGGCCGTTTCCAGCCCATGTTATCTTTCGGCCTTCTCAGAGCCCATTTACTCTTGGGCTCATTTCCAGCATTCGTTTACTTATGGCCCGTTACTGTCATTTTCTACTTGTGGGCCAAATTCAGCCCGTGGTTACAGTCGGCCCGTTAATACGTTGGGCCATTTTCATAGCGTCATCAAATACGGCCTATTAACGATGGCCCATTACGGTCGGCCCATGAACGGACGATTCCAACTCTAGCCCGTTTACGGCCATAATGCGGCCTGTTATTGGCCCATGTTTGGCCAATTGATCATACGGCCCGTATAAGGCCCATTGATGATACGGCCCGTAGAAGGCCTACTGTTTCTACGGCCCGTAGAAGGCCCACTATTTCTACGGCCCGTAGGAGGCCCAGTGTCACTACAGTAAATATTAGCTCATGGTTATTGTGGCCTAGTTTTAAAAAATAGGTTATTGCAGCCACTAGTTAACCGCGGAAAAAGAACTGCAATGACTACAAGCAAACAAATAAACAAGACAACAAGGAAATAAATAAGAAAGCAACTAACGCTAGGCTATCACGGCTATTACACATATTACATCCACTGGGCATCAAAGTTCGCCACCAGTGCAAATATAGGGAACAAAGCAGCATATCATATACACTGGCCGTCAAAATTGGCCACCAATGCAAATAAACACGGCAGCAAAACAAGAGCATAACTGAAAAAACTTCAGAAGAGCTCAAGAAACGTTATCCTAGGTATCCACCATGCTGGCAATAAGCTTAGCAAGTTGATTATCTTTGTCCTGTTTGGCGCTAAAATCCTCCAACGCTTGCTGTTGCACCAGAAAGTATGCATCTGAATGCTCCAGGGACTTCCGCAGTCCTTCCGCTTCTTGTTGCAGCACAGCTGATCGATGTCTTTCATCTTGTAGTTGAGACTCAAGAAACCGAACTGATTCAGACAGTGAGTTTTAATAGCTTGTGCAAGCGGTAGTGGCCAGTAACTCCCACACTAAACCAAGACAGGATGTGTCACTATCCTGAAACTTATCTGCAATACTTCCTTTACCATTGCTTAATAAGGCACTCTTCCCCAATATTCTGTCAGCATTCTAAAAGAAGAAACAAGCAGACATATAACAAGTTTAGCATGTACTAGTATATGAAACTCATTTCGGTGAACCAGTTCATTAGTAAGGTGGACAGGACTAAACTACCAAGTCTTCTATTGCCAAGTACTAGTACATAATAAAAGCATCAAACAAACATATATCTATGTCCTATGGTAGCAATAGAATCTTAAATTAGAACAGTTGTTCTTCAGGTTTTGGCAGTTGTTCTACATGAACAGAGTACAGTAAGACACAAGAATATAATACTTAAAATGTCAGGACCCCGATTCCAAGCCACATCGATCTAGCCGGTAACACCTCATATCACTTTGCGGCCTCACGCACGGTATCCCACATGTGTCGCCTTACCATGGCCCGGGACCGTTTGCGCCTTTTGTCTCACGTATATGATAGTGTCGCTAGCATCCATATGACAGAGAACCCGGGCCGACATGGCTAGTCGTGAACCCGAAGCGACACAGACCTATGGAGACAGGCATACATGAATCACATCGAGCATGTCGGTCATCAGCGAGTGATTCCGGGCTGTAGCACTGGGCTAACAGGACTCCGGGGAACCCGGGCTGTAGCAGGCTAGGCAGGACTCCAGAAGTCACCGCGTGACATTTCCCCGAAGGGACAGACATAGGAACGAAGTGAAACACATGCCGGCCAGTCAAGTGTCCTGAACAGTAGTGCTGGGCTAGCAGGACTCCGGTGTACTATGGCTCGAGGAACACTAGACTACATTTCCCCATAAGAAAGGCTGCCAAGGATAAACAACTAGATTGTCGGATCCCACTCATACCAAGCATTTCAATCATACACACAATATGCCCGATATGAGTACATACAACATGGCATCACAACAAAACTCAACAACTCAAGTACTTTATTTAAAGGCTCCAGGGAGCCATACATAACATGTTCATACAGATAGGGGTCACATGACCCGACACTCAAGTCATACAAACATACAAGCACATGCGGAAGCAACTAGTCTGAGTACAGACTCTAGAAAGAAAGAAGGCTTTCGAAGCCTGTCTATCTACATAGGGCCCTCCATGGCCAGGATCACCACCTGGGTGGCTAGTCACTCGTCGACATCAAGGTCTACGTAGAACCCATCGGAGGGGGCAGTGTTGTCGTCTGAAAATAGTAATCAAGCAAACATGAGTACAAAGGTACTCAGCAAGTCTTACAATAGAATCTACTACACATGCTCATTCTCAAGAAGGTGGTGGGGTTATTGCACCAAGCCAGCTTTGACTCTTGGCTAGGCTATCCTACAGAACTCCACTAGTAAAATAGTTTTCGCACACGAGTCCACTACTCACCAACACAATACTCCACCGGGGATCCTCCCTCGTCATCCTACGAGAGGGCCATCCTCGGTACTCACACTTATCTTGAGTCTTTTAGTAGTATCCATTAACTTTTCTATGAACTGTATAGGCAACCAAGTAGTCCTTTACCGCGGACGCGGCTATTCGAATAGTTTTATACCCTGCAGGGGTGTACTTCTTCATACATGCTTTCACCACTTACCGTTGTTTACACGACATGTACTCGGCAACCTTCAAGCGGAAGCCCAGCGAGGGTGTCGGCCACGGCCTACCTAAACACTTAAGTCTCTAGTCCAGGTTTATCGCCTATCCAGGTTCCATCCACAGGGAGTCCGGCCGAGGTTTCCACATACGGCCCCGAACGATGTGCACAGGGGTCCCGAGACACCAAACGGGTGACTCGGTACACCGTGCCACGGTGTATCTACCGCAACATAGCTCACCCCTAGGGTCAGCGCTACGCACGGCCGCCAACACATAACCTACAAGCACCAGAAACTATTTGTGACTCCTGGACAGAGTACTAGGGTGACTAAGAAGCCGAGAGGGTCCATTGGTTTCGGGCCCAATGTACGGTAGTAACTGCATCTTAAATCACACATACAGATCTCAGTTCTTATGGACGGCCTCAATGAAACAACCCACCATGTACTCCTACATGGCCTCTCATCGATACCTTTACCAAAACATGTTCAACACATCCCTCATATTACCGACACAAGCATTTCACTCTAGCCCATCACCCAGATGAACCAGACCTGACACAACTCTAAGCATAGCAGGCATAGCAAGGTAGGAATCACATACATGGCTCAATCAACTCCTACACATGCTAGTGGGTTTCATCTAGTTACTGTGGCAATGACAGGTCATGTAGAGGATAAGGGTTCAACTACCGTAACACACAGCAGTTTGAATCGTGTTGTCTTAATGCAGTAAACCAGAGCAGAAGCGAGAACATGGGTTTGTATCGAAATGATCAATGGGTCGCTTGCCTGATGGAGTGGTAGTGGGATACTGCCCTTCAGTTGGATACTCGTGAATATCCTCGGAGGCAGAACCTACCACGAAGAACGCATCGAAACACAATCAACACAGGAGGATATGCAACAATATGATGCATGCTATGACATGGCAATATGAATGTGTCTTGGCCTAATGCAAGTTATAACAGAAAGGAATGAACTCATTTGAATCAAAGATTCAAATATTAGCTCATTAAACATGGCCTTAATAGTGCATTTCCTTATTCTGCTTAAACAGCAAGATAAACTTGTTTTGTCATGCATGAAACCATTACAGGTGGATAGATTGAATTTTTCTGATCATTTTTCATATATAAATCTTTGCATTTGGAGCTATAATTGATTTTCTATAATTTTTAGAAGTTTTGACTATTTTCTGGAATTTCCTATTAAAGAATAAATCCAGTAATTTAATTACTAGATCAGCATTACGTTAGGGTGACGTCAGTGGTCAACGGGGACGTCCAGGTCAAACCTGACTGGTGGGTCCCGCGTGTCAGTAGTTAATTAAGCTAATTATTTTTAATTAAAACTAATCTGATTTAGTTAACAGAGGGGGCCCACTTGTGATTGACTCAGGGGAGTCAAACTAGGGTCAAACCCCTGGTCAGCGGGGCTAATCCCGCCGGCGACTCGACGCCGGCGAGGCCTCAGACGGTGGCGCGGCTCGGAAAACGCCCACAGGGCACGGGCGAGGTTGTTCTTGGGCTCGTTGGAGAGCTCTTGCAGGTGCACATCTAGTGGTGGTGGAGGCCGGGCCTATGGTGGCCGGAAACAACGACGGCGAGCTCCAAGGCGGCGGCCGGAGTTCGGCCATTTGCGGGGTTTGGGTTGCGGCGTGCAAACACGGAAACTGAGGCGCTAGCGAGGCACTACGCGATGCGGCAAGCACGTTGCATAGCACGGGATGACCAAATGGTCGCCGGAGCGACGCCGGCGACAAGCTCGAGCGGAGACGAGCTTCGGCCATGGTGGAACTATGGCCTAGAGGGTGCAAACGCGTGGGAAAGAAGAGGGGAAAAGCGGCGGATCTCACAGGGAGGTCGATGAGCAGATCAGTGGGCTCGGGGGCGACCAGAGCGAGGCGAATCGATGAACGGCGTCCGGCGGGTACCGAGGTTGAAGACGGCGCGATAGCAGTGATGCAGGGCCTCCGGCGAAGCGTAGCTCGGTGGGGAGGGCGAGGGCGTCGTGGCAGAGCGATTTAGCTTGTCGGAGGGGCGAGGGGGTGGCTCTGGCGTCGTCTACGGCGAACAGCAGCGAGGAACGCGCTCGGGCATCGCGGGAGAGAGTGAGGGAGACGAGGGGGAGAGTGAGCGAGGATGAGAGGGGGACGTGGGGGTCGCATGGCATCCCTGGACGTCTCCAGGACGTCGGCAGAAGCAGGAGGTGGCCGGCGTGTGGCCGCGGGCGCCGGCCACGCGCTCCGCGTCCTTCTGGCGGGAGGAGGAGGACGACTGGCAGCCAGTCGGCTGGGCCGAGCCAGGTGGGCTGGGCCAGCACAGGTAAGGCACAGGTAGCTTCCCTCTCTCTCTCTTTTTTCTAATTGTTTCTGTTTTTCTATTAACTGCAAATGTTGGGCTTTAATTAAAATACTAAAACGTTTCCAAAAATCCTGAAAATAATTTGGGCTCTATTTAGAATATTTCCAACAGCAAACATTTATTTCCAGAATTATTTGAGCATTTAAATTATTTTATAGCATTTAAATGCCCAAATTCAAATACTTACGATTTAATTCAATGACCTTCTATTGACCTAGAAAATTGTGCACCAATTTTGCCAGAGGTTTTAACCCAAGACAAAGAGGATGAACTTTTTAGAAGGGCATTTAAGGTTCATTGAAAATAATTTTAGTAAACCCTAGTTGTTTCCAGGGGGTGTTGGGGGTTTCTGCTTTCCCCATTTCAAATTTAAGAGAAATTTAAACATGATGCACACTCTAATGCTTGAACTAGCTAGGGTGTGACAACTCACCCCCACTCAAAAGAATCTCGTCCCGAGATTTAGGATCCTCCGGGAAGAAGGTGGGGTACTCGAGTCGAAGACGATCCTCCCTTTCCCAAGTGGCTTCTTTCTCGGAATGGTGTGACCATTGAACCTTGAGAAACTTGATATTCTGACGTCGAGTGGTACGCTCGGCTTGATCAAGGATATGAACGGGATATTCCCGATAGGAGAGGTTATCTTGTAGATCAAGCGTTTCGTGGTCCACTCCACGGATAGGATCCGCGAAGCAACGCCTGAGTTGTGAAACATGGAAGACATCGTGAACTCTAGAAAGATGCGGAGGTAGTTCCAATTGGTAGGCAACTTCTCCTCGTTTGGCAAGAATGCGAAAGGGTCCAATGTAACGAGGAGCCAATTTGCCTTTGATACCGAAACGACGGGTTCCCTTTAACGAAGGTAAGCCTTCTCGTCGACTTCATAAATCATAGGTTTATGTTTACGATCATATTGACTCTTTTGACGAGATTGGGCTGTTTTCAATTTCTCATGAATAACACGAACCTGCTCTTCTGCTTCCTGAATCATATCCGGGCCAAAGAGTTGTCTTTCCCCGGTTTCTGACCAGTTAAGAGGCGTTCGACATTTTCGTCCATAAAGAACTTCGAAAGGAGCCTTGCCTAAGCTAGCTTGATAACTATTGTTTTAAGCAAACTCCGCGAAGGGAAGGCATTTCTCCCAACTCATTCCGAATGAGATGACAGAAGCTCGGAGCATATCTTCCATAATTTGATTGACTCGCTCTACTTGACCACTTGATTGAGGATGGAAGGCGGTACTAAAAGAGAGACGAGTTCCCATAGCATTTTGGAAACTTTCCCAAAATCGAGAGGTGAAGAGACTCCCACGGTCTGAGTTAATTTCCAATGGAACACCATGAAGAGACACTATTCGGGAGATGTATAAATCGGCTAGCTGGCTAGCGGTGATACTCTCACGAACAGGTAGGAAATGGGCTACTTTGGAAAGTCGGTCGATCACGACGAAGATGGCATTATTCCCTCTCTTGGTTCTGGGAAACCCAGTGATGAAATCCATACTGATTTTATCCCATTTCCATTCAGGGATAGCCAAAGGTTGAAGGGTGCCAGCAGGCCGTTGATGCTCTGCTTTAACACGACGACAAACGTCGCAATTAGCAATGTATTGAGCGATTTCCCTCTTCATCCTAGTCCACCAAAACCTCTGGCGTAGGTCTTGATACATTTTGGTACTACCGGGATGAATGGTGAGAGGGGATTCATGAGCTTCCTTAAGGATCAGCCGCCTCAGGTTTCGTGCCTTTGGAACCACTAGGCGATTCCCAAAGTATACAACACCTTGATCATCAATGGAGAAACAATTCGCGACTCCTTTCTTAATGTTTCTCTTAATACGGGAGATTCCCGGATCTACCTTCTGTGCCTTGATGATCTGATCCGTAAGGGTAGGTTTCGCCACCAGGGTGGATAGGAATCCTCGAGGAACAATGTGAAGATTTAGCTTACGAAATTCCTCATGGAGAAATGGTTGACTTTGTTGTAACATCAGGTTGTTACAATAGGACTTACGGCTTAGCGCATCAGCCATGACATTGGCTTTGCCCGGGGTGTAAGTTATTCCTAAGTCGTAATCCGAGATCAACTCAACCCAACGTCTTTGCCTGAGATTCAAATCTGGTTGGGTGAAGATATATTTCAAACTTTGGTGATCGGTGAAGATCTCGCAACGATTACCGAGAAGGTAATGTCGCCAAGTTTTAAGTGCATGGACTACAGCTGCAAGCTCTAGATCATGTGTGGGATAATTTTCCTCATGTGGGTGTAATTGCCGTGAAGCATAGGCAATTACCTGACGATCTTGCATGAGTATGCAACCTAGTCCTTGTCGCGAGGCGTCGCAATAGATAATAAAGTCCTTGGAGAAATCTGGTGGTACCAGTACGGGAGCAGATGTCAGGCGTCTTTTCAGTTCCTGAAAGCTGAACTCGCACTGTGGAGTCCACTCGAACTTTTTATCTTTCTTGAGGAGTTCAGTTAGAGGTTTAGCAACCTTGGAGAAATTCTCGACGAAGCGGCGGCAATAGCTCGCTAAGCCAAGGAAGCTCCGAACTTGCTTGACCGTCTCAGGTGGAGTCCAATCAAGGACGGCTTGAACTCGCTCGGGATTGACAGCAATACCCTTACCAGAGATTACATGGCCTAGATAGGTCACTTCTGGCAACCAAAATTCACACTTGGAGAATTTGGCATAAAGGCGATGCTCTCGAAGTTTCATCAATACCAGCCTTAGATGTTCGGCATGTTCCTCTTCATTCTTGGAGTAGATGAGTATGTCATCGAGGTATACTACGACGAATTTATCCAAGTACTCCATGAAAACCGAGTTCATTAACCGGGAGAAGGTGGCTGGGGCATTGGTTAAACCGAAGGACATAACGGTGTACTCGTATTGGCCATAACGAGTAACAAAGGCCGTTTTGGGAATGTCCCCGTTTCTGATTTTGATTTGATGGTAGCCCAACCTCAGATCCATCTTGGAAAAGACTGAGGATCCAGCGAGCTGATCATACAGATCGTTGATCCTGGGAAGCGGATATTTGTTCTTGATGGTGACCAAATTGACAGGTCGGTAATCCACAACCATTCGATCCGTTCCATCCTTCTTCTTAACGAAGAGGACGGGGCAAGCCCAAGGAGAGGAACTAGGACGGATGAAACCCTTTTTCAAGGACTCATCGAGTTGGTTCTTAAGCTCGGCTAGTTCTAAGGGTGCCATCTTGTAGGGTCTTCTAGAAATTGGAACGGTTCCTGGAACAAGGTCTATCACAAACTCAACATCCCTGTCAGGTGGAACACCTGGCAGTTCTTCTGGAAGGACATCTGGAAAGTCTCGGACTACCAGAACATCCTCAAGTTCTGGAAGAGGGTTGGCATTTAGGGAGTAAAGCTGGTGATTGGCCACTCGAGTTAAGACATTGACTGTCTTGCCCGATGGGTGAGTAAGTTGAACGGTTCTAGTGGCACAATCAATCTTAGCATAATGAGTTGACATCCAGTCCATACCCAAGATGATGTTTATGTCCGTGGACTTGAGAGCTATTAAGGATGCAAGGAAGACAAGTCTATCGACAAGAATTTCGTTCCCATGGCTTACTCTAGAAGTTTGCCATTTGGAACCCGGAGTTTGAATTACCATGGAAGTGGGCATGTCACAAAATGTCGTGTTGTGCAATCGAGCATAGTTCTCGGATATGAATGAATGAGATGCTCCAGTATCAAAAAGAACAGATGCCGGATGGCAGTTAACAAGGAGCGTACCAAGGACGACGTTGGGATCCTCATGAGCCTCCTCGGCTGAAACATAGTTGACATGGCCACGGGCAGTGGTGACCGGCTTGGCGTAGAATGTTTTTCCCGCGGACTTACCACGGCGAACGGACTTTCCAGCTTGAATGGGATTCTTGTTCTGGGGACACTCTCGGCTATAGTGACCCGGCTCTCCACACTTAAAGCATGTCACCACATTGGGGCGTGGAGCAGCATTTGCAGCGGGGCCACCATAGGGCTTGAGCTGTGCAAATTGCTGGTTGGGACGAGGCGCCTCAAAGGATGGCCTCGGGATGAACCTGGGTGGCAGTGCCGTGCTTGGGATCCACACCCGGCGCTTCTGAGCTCCAGAGCCGGATGAAGAGCCAAAATCACGGGAGTGCTTGCATGAAGCGTCATAATCAGTCTGACCTGTCTCAGCACTGATGGCTTTATTGACCAACTTCTGAAAGGATGTGCACTCGTGTAGACGGAGATCGCGGCGAAGCTCAGGGCTAAGTCCCTTGCGGAACCTTGCTTGCTTCTTAGCGTCAGTAGATACCTCTTCAGGGGCATAGCGTGCCAGATTCCCAAATTCACGACTATATGCATCCACAGTCAGTCTTCCTTGGGTGAAGTTGCAGAACTCCTCCCTCTTGCGATCCATGAGACCTTCCGGGATGTGATGCTCACGGAAAGCCTCACTGAATTCAGCCCAAGTAGTAATTTGGCCGACCGGGCGCATAGCTTCAAAATTCTCCCACCAGAGGCTAGCGGGGCCTTCGAGGTGGTAGGCAGCGTAAGTAACCTTGTCGGCTTCGGCTACGCTGGCAGAACGTAGCTTGTGAGTAATGCTGCGAAGCCAGTCATCCGTGTCGAGGGGTTCGATGGAATGGTTAAACTTTGGTGGGTACAGCTTGATAAAGTCATTGATTGACACCAAGTCATTTCGTGGGTAGCGTGCAGTGTTCTGCTCAATCCGCTCTAGCAGGCGGTTAGTCTCACGCTTGTTTCTTTCCGCCTCCAGCATTACTTCGGCCAGAGAAGGTGGGTGAGGCAGATTTTCACCCCTAGCTGCACTGGCTTCCCCCTGCTCCGAGGCAGCAGGGTTGCTGCGGGTGTTGACCATCCTAGGAGAAAACAAAACAATGGTTTAGTCAATGATGGCTCAAACTTAGCAAGGAAGTGCAGAATGTAATGGATAACACGGAATGCAGAGATGTTCATCCGTATGACATGGTAATATAAAACTGCCATATATATTCCATTGGTCATACACATCATACATAGTTTAGTACAAGCCCAGGCTACAGTACAACTATGATGAAAGACGTTACATCTCATCGGAGGAATTCCAAGCTCCTATACATTATTTGTCTACACCTCCGGAATTGATTACACACTAAGTTGTAGTCCACCAGTCACGCAGGACAGTGAAGATACAACTATTACAATACTAGTGGTACTACTACTAACTTAGACAGCTCCGTGGTAGTCCTCATAGAAGTCACCTCCATAGCCTGGAAGTTCAACATGACCATCCGGAAACAGACGGTCCTGAGGAGCCTGTGGACCATAGGGGCTAGGATGAGGTCTTGGACCAACAAACGGTGGCCTGCGGGGACCACGGGGTGGGGTGATGCTCCCACATCACGCCAATCCACCATGTCTGGCAGAGCAGATCTCACAGGATACAGATCCCTTGTATCCATACATCCAGCTTGCACCGCGGGTGCAAACCGAGTCAATGTGGCCCAATGATCAGCACGGGTATTGAAAAGCTCCAGTCTCAAGGCCCGGTTCTCTCGGTCCTTATCTTCGAGCATCTCAGAAGTGGTACGAGTTAATGAGTACTCCTGAGTGGAGTCAGCATAGATAGCCTGAAGATACCCTTGCGCTCCCGGAAGTGAAGCTGACACATAACGGAAGTCAGTGTTCCGAAGCAGGCCAGTCCGGACTCGCATAATGGTCATCATGGAATAGGCAGCATCCTGCACAACCATCTCAACAGTAACCCCAAGTCCATAGGAACAGTGAAGGGGCTCGGTAGATCCAGGATAAGAAGGAAATATCCTGACGGTGCAGAAATATTGGCTTTGATTAAAGTCGCGGAATTGCTCTTCAACGGTGTATTCGGGATACCAACGGTAACCCGTCTCGATCATTACCCGTACTAACATAGCAGTATGACCGGGCACGTCGAGGCACCGGGTCAGGCGAACCACTTGGTTTTGAACACGGTTGGCCATCTGAAAGCACAACCACAATGCAAAGACATCAGAATTTCCAGGGAAAATTGGACAGCATAACAGCTGTAAATGCTCAGAAAAAGATTTGAGACATCCACAACAGTTCGCAATACCACTCAACAACATCATATCAAGGTTCTGATCCAATTAGCAACATACTAAGAATAGTAGAAACTGAACTGGGATTTGTAACAACAATCCTATAAGCTACTACGGATTAGTAACACGTGAACCTGATAGAAGAAGAGAGCCTAGTCCTTAACCCACGTTGAATGAGAAGAGAATGACTCAGATCAGAGGCATAGGGTAAAGGAGTAAAAGAGCCTTACGTTCCCTCCCACAATCAATTCCCCTACATATAACTAAAGCATTTCTAGACTCGACATCGACCAGTTTGGCTCAACGAACCTACAGGCAGTCCGGCTCTGATACCAACGCTGTCAGGACCCCGATTCCAAGCCACATCGATCTAGCCGGTAACACCTCATATCACTTTGCGGCCTCACGCACGGTATCCCACGGGTGTCGCCTTACCATGGCCCGGGACCATTTGCGCCTTTTGGCTCACGTATATGATAGTGTCGCTAGCATCCATATGACAGAGAACCCGGGCCGACATGGCTAGTCGTGAACCCAAAGCGACACAGACCTATGGAGACAGGCATACATGAATCACATCGAGCATGTCGGTCATCAGCGAGTGATTCCGGGCTGTAGCACTGGGCTAACAGGACTCCGGGGAACCGGGCTGTAGCAGGCTAGGCAGGACTCCGGAAGTCACCGCGTGACATTTCCCCGAAGGGACAGACATAGGAACGAAGTGAAACACATGTCGGCCAGTCAAGTGTCCTGAACAGTAGTGCTGGGCTAGCAGGACTCCGGTGTACCGGGCTGTAGCGGACTACTATGGCTCGAGGAACACTAGACTACATTTCCCCATAAGAAAGGCTGCCAAGGATAAACAACTAGATTGTCGGATCCCACTCATACCAAGCATTTCAATCATACACACAATATGCCCGATATGAGTACATACAACATGGCATCACAACAAAACTCTACAACTCAAGTACTTTATTTAAAGGCTCCAGGGAGCCATACATAACATGTTCATACAGATAGGGGTCACATGACCCGACACTCAAGTCATACAAACATACAAGCACATGCGGAAGCAACTAGTCTGAGTACAGACTCTAGAAAGAAAGAAGGCTTTCGAAGCCTGTCTATCTACATAGGGCCCTCCATGGCCAGGATCACCACCTGGGTGGCTAGTCACTCGTCGACATCAAGGTCTACGTAGAACCCATCGGAGGGGGCGGTGTTGTCGTCTGAAAACAGTAATTAAGCAAACATGAGTACAAAGGTACTCAGCAAGTCTTACATCAGAATCTACTATACATGCTCATTCTCAAGAAGGTGGTGGGGTTATTGCAGCAAGCCAGCTTTGACTCTTGGCTAGGCTATCCTATGGAACTCCACTAGTAAAATAGTTTTCGCACACGAGTCCACTACTCACCAACACAATACTCCACCGGGGATCCTCCCTCGTCATCCTACGAGAGGGCCATCCTCGGTACTCACACTTATCTTGAGTCTTTTAGTAGTATCCATTAACTTGTCTATGAACTGTATAGGCAACCAAGTAGTCCTTTACCGCGGACGCGGCTATTCGAATAGTTTTATACCCTGCAGGGGTGTACTTCTTCATACACGCTTTCACCACTTACCGCCGTTTACGCGACATGTACTCGGCAACCTTCAAGCGGAAGCCCAACGAGGGTGTCGGCCACGGCCTACCTAAACACTTAAGTCTCTAGTCCAGGTTTATCGCCTATCCAGGTTCCATCCGCAGGGAGTCCGGCCGAGCTTTCCACATACGGCCCCGAACGATGTGTACAGGGTTCCCCAGACACCAAACGGGTGACTCGGTACACCGTGCCACGGTGTATCTACCGCAACATAGCCCACCCCTAGGGTTAGCGCTATGCACGGCCGCCAACACATAACCTACAAGAACCAGAAACTATTTGCAACTCTTGGACAGAGTACTAGGGTGACTAAGAAGCCGAGAGAGTCCATTGGTTTCGGGCCCAGTGTATGATAGTAACTGCACCTTAAATCACACATACAAATCTCAGTTCTTATGGACGGCCTCAATGAAACAACCCACCATGTACTCCTACATGGCCTCTCATCGATACCTTTACCAAAACATGTTCAACACATCCCTCATATTTCCGACACAAGCATTTCACTCTAGCCCATCACCCAGATGAACCATACCTGACACAACTCTAAGCATAGCAGGCATAGCAAGGTAGGAATCACATACATGGTTCAATCAACTCCTACACATGCTAGTGGGTTTCATCTAGTTACTGTGGCAATGACAGGTCATGCAGAGGATAAGGGTTCAACTACCGTAACACACAGCAGTTTGAATCGCGTTGTCTTAATGCAGTAAACCAGAGCAGAAGCGAGAAAATGGGTTTGTATCGAAATGATCAATGGGTTGCTTTCCTGATGGAGTGGTAGTGGGATACTACCCTTCAGTTGGATACTTGTGAATATCCTCGGAGGCAGAACCTACCGCGAAGAACACATCAGAACACAATCAACACATGACGATATGCAACAATATGATGCATGCTATGACATGGCAAGATGAATGTGTCTTGGCCTAATGCAAGTTATAACAGAAAGGAATGAACTCATTTCAATCAAAGATTCAAATATTAGCTCATTAAACATGGCCTTAATAGTGCATTTCCTTATTCTGCTTAAACAGCAAGATAAACTTCTTTTGTCATGCATGAAACCATTACAGGTGGATAGATTGAATTTTTCTGATCATTTTTCATATATAAATCTTTGCATTTGGAGCTATGGTTGATTTTCTATGATTTTTAGAAGTTTTGACTATTTTCTGGAATTTCCTATTAAAGAATAAATCCAGTAATTTAATTACTGCGTCAGCATTACGTCAGGGTGACGTCAGTGGTCAACGGGGACGTCCAGGTCAAACCTGACTGGTGGGTCCCGCGTGTTAGTAGTTAATTAAGCTAATTATTTTTAATTAAAACTAATCTGATTTAGTTAACAGAGGGGGCCCACTTGTCATTGACTCAGGGGAGTCAAACTGGGGTCAAACCCCTGGTCAGCGGGGCTAACCCCACCGGTGACTCAACGCCGGCGAGGCCCGAGACGGTGGCGCGGCTCGGGAAACGCCCATAGGGCACGGGCGAGGCCGTTCTTGGGCTCGTTGGAGAGCTCTTGCAGGCGCGCATCTAGTGGTGGTGGAGGCCGGGCCTATGGTGGCCGGAAACAACGACGGCGAGCTCCAAGGCGGCGGCCGGAGTTCGGCCATTTGCGGGGTTTGGGTTGCGGCGTGCAAACACGGAAACTGAGGCGCTAGCGAGGCACTACGCGATGCGGCAAGCACGTTGCATAGCACGGGATGACCAAATGGTCGCCGGAGCGACGCCGGCGACAAGCTCGAGCGGAGACGAGCTTCGGCCATGGTGGAACTATGGCCTAGAGGGTGCAAACGCGTGGGAAAGAAGAGGGGAAAAGCGGCGGAGCTCACAGGGAGGTCGATGAGCAGATCAGTGGGCTCGGGGGCGACCGGAGCGAGGCGAATCGATGAACGGCGTCCGGCGGGTACCGAGGTTGAAGACGGCGCGATAGCAGTGATGCAGGGCCTCCGGCGAAGCGTGGCTCGGTGGGGAGGGCGAGGGCGTCGTGGCAGAGCGATTTAGCTTGTCGGAGGGGCGAGGGGGTGGCTCTGGCGTCGTCTACGGCGAACAGCAGCGAGGAACGCGCTCGGGCATCGCGGGAGAGAGTGAGGGAGACGAGGGGGAGAGTGAGCGAGGATGAGAGGGGGACGTGGGGGTCGCATGGCATCCCTGGACGTCTCCAGGACGTCGGCAGAAGCAGGAGGTGGCCGGCGTGTGGCCGCGGGCGCCGGCCACGCGCTCCGCGTCCTTCTGGCGGGAGGAGGACGACGACTGGCAGCCAGTCGGCTGGGCCGAGCTAGGTGGGCTGGGCCAGCACAGGTAAGGCCCAGATAGCTTCCCTCCCTCTCTCTTTTTTCTAATTGTTTCTGTTTTTCTATTAACTGCAACTGTTGGGCTTTAATTAAAATACTAAAATGTTTCCAAAAATCCTGAAAATAAATGTGGGCTCTGTTTAGAATATTTCCAACAGCAAACATTTATTTCCAGAATTATTTGAGCATTTAAATTATTTTATAGCATTTAAATGCCCAAATTCAAATACTTATGATTTAATTCAATGACCTTCTATTGACCTAGAAAATTGTGCACTAATTTTGCCAGAGGTTTTAACCCAAGACAAAGAGGATGAACTTTTTAGAAGGGCATTTCAGGTTCATTGAAAATAATTTTAGTAAACCCTAGATGTTTCCAGGGGGTGTTGGGGGTTTCTGCTTTCCCCATTTCAAATTTAAGAGAAATTTAAATATGATGCACACTCTAATGCTTGAACTAGCTAGGGTGTGACATAAAAATAGAAAATGAGCTCATAGACCTTACCACATTCTTGGTTCGCGACCAGTACAGAACAAGGTGTTCCCAGTCATCGTCCAGTAAATGTGTCTCAGGAGAACGTAAGGGAATTTGATGAGTTTCTTTGCCGGTGAAGTACGTTTTCTTTAGGTAATTCCGATACTGCCACCAAGCATTCTTGAAGATAGCAGAGGTATTGGACAGGTTACCTCATCCTGAGTTTCCAAATCGGTCCTTCTCTATAGAGAAAAATGGGGAAATCTGTTGTATTATAACCATCATGGAGGTAGGATGTATGGGACGAAGCAAAGTAATTGCCATGAATAACATTACTTACACATAACTCCTGGACAAACACCTGCAACTGGCATTTTCCTTCATCTTCAGTATAATATTTCCAAGATGGGAAGATACGCACATACGATTTAACAACATCAAATGTGATAGATGCTAAACTACGACTAGTTGGTTGTGCTTCCTCCACAGGAATAGGCGTACTAACTGGTGGAGTTGGGGTTCGCCGTGATAGTACTGGCCCTTTGGGCACTGGAGCTGCCTTAATAACTGCTCTTATTTGGGAGCTCTCTGGTGGAGATGGTGCTGTGTCAACAGGAACTGGGTTACTATCTGCTGCGGTTGGGGTTAGATTGGGTGAAGCTGGTTCTCTGTCCATCATAGTAGGGGTACAATCTGCGAGAGTTTGGGTTATGTGTGGTAGGGCTGGTTCTTGTGCATGTACAACCGGGTGCTATCTCCACCAAGAGGTAGCATTGTTTTATTTGAAGACCGTGTTTTTAGTCCGCTAGATACTGGCATCACCCGCTCCAATTCAAATGGCTGATAAACAGGAAACATAGTTGAATGTACATACATTGTATGAGAGACAGATGCAATAGATAGTGTGGAGAAAAGAGGGCATAAAATAGTTGACATGTATATTGTTTAACTAAAACGGATAGCATGACATAATTTCACATATATGATGTCTATCTAAACTGGATAGCATAGCATAACATAATTCAAAGATATGATGAATAACTAAATAGGATCGCATGACATAATTCACCTACATGTTATCTAAGTAATCAGGATCGCATCATTTAATTCACATATGTGATTTATATGCTAAACAGATGGCATTCTATATGATGAACTAAGAACATGGTGTTGAATATTGTGTATATGATGTCTAAACTATGCAATGCAAGACATCGTATGCATGATATGAGCAGTATAACCGTGCCAAGTTAGAGCATACACCTCAGTGGGGGAATAGGACTGGTCATCTGTCTCTGAATCCATCTCTGAGGAGCTATCGGGACCCAACAAGAGATCTGCTTCGACAGGTAGCACTGTTTGCTCTGAAGGCTTTGTTTTCACTCCAGATTTTCCCATCTCCCACCCAAATGGCTGATTCACATGAAGAGTAGTTTAATGTACACACATTGTCGACAAATGGAAATGTAATGAAGAAAAGGATGGGCAAGATATCATTCAAATATATGATGCCTGGTTAAACAGGATGGCATTGCACATTTCACATATATTATGGCTGGCTAAAAGACATGAGACTGCATAATTCCCATATATGATATAGAAACTAAACAGGTGGCATTACAGAACATGTCTAAACTAAGCAGATGACATATATGATGTCAAAAGTAGGCACTGCAAGGCAACATATGCATGATATGACTAACATCATCATGCCAAGGTAGAGCAAACACCTTGGGGGGTAAATAGGAGTGGTCAGCGGCGTCCGAATCGGCCTCAGAACAGATATCTTCCTCTGGATTACAATCTGGAGAGGGGTGGGAGGGTTTGCCATTGAACCCACCATGGAGCGATGTCTGCATGACATTGTATTGCCGCGCAAAACTCTTCTCTTTTTCTCTACATGTTCAGCATGACTGTGTACAATATCTGACATGCATACGAAAAAAATATGGTGAGATTATGTAAGGAGAGCATGCAGAAATTTAGAGTGATGGTAACAACGAGTGGATCGATGTTTTTCCGTGAACCAAAATAGCCCTAATGGATCGACGTGAATGTATAGTAATAAGTGATGCAACAAGTGTACAACCTCTTTGCCGTAGCCGTGTCGACCTCAGCATCATTGGGTTGGTCGCTGAAGCAGTTGAGGCGGAGGTGGCTGTTGGAGGTGTGGAGGAAGATCCGAGGAATCTGTAGACGGCGTCCAGGGCACTGTCTCTGTTGTGATGGATCGTTCTGTCGTTGGAGCAGCTCCGGTGAGTCGTAAGACGTCAAGGCTGAAGCAGCACAAGACAGACATCATCAATCTAAAGTGGGATTCTAATAGCATCTCCAATAGATGATGTAAAATGTATGTAAAATTAACATCACCAAAAACCACCTGACTACAACAGATGAGGTAAAAACTGTTGACTCTGAACTTAACCATCGAAACTGAAATTTACTGTGGAATCTGAATGCTACTGTCGAAACTGAACGCAATGGTAGCAGAGAGGCAGTTGACATGTAGTTTAGGGAGGGCCTGCGGTTCATCTTCAACCTGCACCCCCCTGAGCCGCCAGCCACCACCGGCCGAAGCTCCGGCCCCAGTGCCGCCTCGCCACCCCGAAACAACTCGCCACTGCCGCCCCGGCCAGCCCTCTAGCCCCCCCCCGCCCCCACCCTAAACACTAAGATAGATAGTGGGATACCTCTCCGGTGAGCCCCCGTCCCCGCTGCGGGTGGTTCTTCCTTAACTCCGGCGAGCCCCCCAACCCCTGAAAATCGACTGACCCAAAAGTCGATTCAGTCGACTGAAGTGTGGCTTAATCAGAGCAGAGCAGCAGCACGAGCGAGGGGGAGAGTAGCAGCAGCAGCTGGGCGAGCGAGCGATCGAGCGAGAGCCGGAGCAGCAGCAGTAGATCCGGCTGGTATGGACGCCGCCGCCGAAGGGGCCTCGCACTGGGGGAGAGCCACCGTGGAGATGTCGCCCACGGCACCGGCTTCAAGGTAGCCGCTCCATGGGGGTGCGGGATGGAGCACCGTCGGCACCGGGAGGTCTAGTTAAGGAGAAGGTGCGATGCGATGAGTGTACAACCTCTTTGGTGGCGCCAAGTAGGCCTTGGCTTTGTCCGAGGAGTCAGCGAGGATGATGCGGTTCCGGTGGAGCAGGTTAAGGCGGCGCTGTGGGGATGGAGCAGCCGCGATAGACGAGGCGATCGTCGGAGCAGCTCCTTGGAGGTGGAGGACGGGGCGGCTGAACCGGCGGGACGGCAAGATGGATGGCAGATCCTCATCCGGGGAAGTGGACGAGGGACGTCGAGCTGTTGCGGTGGACGACGTCGTCGGGGAAGAGGCTCCGGCTGGGCAGCGGTGACGTGGCAGACGGAGGAGGGTGGGGTTTCGCGGCTGGAGCGGAGAGGTTATGGCGGCCTGGGATTTCGAATGGCGAAATGGGGGCGATGGGAGGGGGTGAAGCATGACTTAGGAACGCGCTTGTCCAAAATGTAGGGTGTGCTACAAAAGTACCCTCCACCGATTTGAACTAGCGGCCCTTTCGGCTCAGGGTTAGAAGGGGGATTTCGCGTGTCGGGATTTGGCAGCTGGAGGGAGTTTTCGCACGCATTGTAATTTCGGGATAGCAAGGCGCGTGTTGTGAAGGCGCCAGTTTTGGGAGCACGATATCTGAATTTTTGGGATATAACAAGACGCGGGTTGAATTTTAGGGACAAGCCTAACGTGTAGTAATATTGTACTTGTACGTACCAAATCAATTCGCACTTCCCTCAACCAAAAAGAAAATGAAAAAAATAAAACTATTCACACCACACAAAGGGAGAGTCTTGCCCCGTTTTACTATACAAATGCTATTCAAAGCTACTCCCTCCTTCCATCTATATAGGGCCTAATGCGTTTTTCGATGCTAACTTTGACCAAATATTAGAGCAACGATATATGACATGCAACTTACACAAAGCACACCATTAAATTCGTCTGTGGAAGGTTCTTTCAATGATATAATTTTCACGTTGTGCATGTCATGTACTATTAATCTTGTCAATACTCAAAGGCGGTCTTAAAAATCTCATTACGCCCTATATAGATGGAAGGAAGGAGTATGAATCCATGTTATGTACGATTAAATTTTTTCGCTTGCTGTATAATGCATGTAACCTACTGATACCAACATTTTAGTGCATTCCAAATGTCTATACTACCGCTGCAATTCGAACTAAATTTGAATTCGTTTCTCTATTTCAATAAGAATCTACAATCATGATTGTTGCCAACTTCAACCATCATAGTTTCCTTGCTATGCACCAGATATAAATCAGACGGCCTATAATGCAGGATGGCAGGCACACCATCATCAACAACTGCATTTTTTATAAGAGTAGAGATAAAATATATTAAATGTAGTATACCATGTTCATAACCACACCATGTGTATCACCGTTATATATATTCACACATCCGTCGGTTTGAAACACTATGATAAATTCTTCAAATATCCGAATTCGCTTTTTATAATGAAGTATATATGATCTCTATTTGTCTTTTACACCCACACAACCCTCTTATCTTTGTAGCAAGCGCTAACTTTCTCTTGTGCATGCACACGCCCGCATCCCTCTCACCCTCCCTCAGCATTCTCTAGCTCCATCGCGCAAATTCGTCTTTTCACTTTAGGTCGTTCACCCATGGTGTGTGTAGGCCCCCAGCTCCTTCTTTACAGCACACATCGATCGATATGCCTCTCTAGCCAGGTGTGCCTAGCACAAACACAAGCTTCCCCTCTTCTCTTGTCACCGTCCATGCCTCACTCCCACCACTCTTTTCATCGTTCTCGTACTCGCACACTCCTCCCCCTCGATATAGTATGCCTCTCGTACCACCTCCTACATGCATCCCTCTCTCTCTATCCTTCTCCTCGTGCCTCATTTGCTTCTAACACACACATGCATGTATACCGATCGATCTCCCAACATATACCTAGATCGACTTTAACTACCCCCCCCCCATCGATCGACGTACCTCACAAGTTATGTCTCTCCTTTCTCTTGCAAAGGGCGATTGATCTTCCTATGTAGTTACGTCTGCTTACCACAGCCACATCGTTCCCCCTCATCATTCGTGCATGCCTCTTGACCCGTCTCTCACACGCACGTGCACAGACAACAAGCAGCCATCTCCTCTCTTATTGATATTGCGGGCGTGCCCTTCGTTTGTCTAGCAAGCCCATCCCACCATTTGTTAGAAGCAACTCTACTACCACCCCCTCGAACACTCTAGCTCTGTCTCTCTCCCAGCCTTATTCATCTCCTGCACATATGCATGGATGCCGATCGATCTCCCTTAATACATGAGGCAGATCGATCTCCTTAATACATGAGGTAGGCCTCTCTCCTCCTCCACACATATACCAGCCATTATACCTCTATAGTTAATTGGGCGTCCCTCTTCCCCCACCACACAGCGATAGTCGAGCGCTGCAGGTAGGTATCCATGCCACAGAGACAAACTGCACATGTCGCATCTCACGTTCCAGTAGGCCAACCACTCTATATCTTTGACGTGGGCACACACAAATTCGATGGCACTCTTTATCGATCGCGCGCGCACACACACACACACCTCATCCCTCTCTTCGATTCTATGGACACCTCAAGCCGATGATACCTCCACTCTCTTCTCGTGGATCGCCCCCTCTATATATATGTTATATCCAGGACTCTATTTCACACACATTGCATATGTTAAATTTTTTGATTGACCCCCCCCCCCCACAAAAAAAGCTCTCAAGAACCCACCCACTATATCTCTCTAGGTTTGTATCTCTCTCACACAACCCCACGTAGGTGGTGTACGTATACAAGAAGAGAATAGGTGCACCGTGCACGTACTCATGCTTCGTGCCTAGCCACACCCGCTCGGGTACACGGTGGAGCTCATTTCTTTACGAAATGGCAGCCCATGTGCTAATTTGAACGCCTGTGGCAGTTTTTTTTATCTAGGGAGGTCGTGTACCACGCGTGCACGAAACAAAGTTCGACTTGACGCATTGCCGCGTTTTTTTAAAATAAAGTTATAGCGCTCAATGGCACGTACACAGAATATAAAATTATTTTTATGGAGGAAAAGGTAGTCCGCTCTTCAGAGTATCTCACACAAGGCTCCGGTTGTCACTGATCCAGCCACATCCCATCCGCCGGGGGAAAGGGAGTGCGGTGGCCTCTCTCTCTCTCTCTCACCGTTGGTCACTGATCTGGCCGCATCCCGTCCGCCGGGGGAAAGGGAGTGTGGTGGCCTCTCTCTCTCTCACACCGTTGGTCACTGATCCGGCCGCATCCCGTCCGCCGGGGGAAAGGGAGGAAGTGCATCGTTTCTCCGTTTGACGACACCGAGGCAGCATGTCCCGATCTGCAGTACACGCCATTCTCTCTGACCAAGCTCCGGCGCGGCAGGGCCTACGCCACATGCTCGTAGATTCCGCCCGCCGCCGCTCACCTAGTTACATCTCGACGACCTCCAGGTATCCCCTCTGGCCTTGCTCCACTGCCCATTTTCCCACGTCGCTGCATGTGGATTTTCCATAGTTCTTTGCCCAAAACGTAGCTCGTCCGGCATACTTTCCATATTGCATTCTCGTCCTCACACCGTTTTAGACAAACACAACCGTGTTGTTATCTTCCCTTAGGACAAGGAATATGCTTCTTTTTTGTCGTCGCATGTGTCATCAACTGTTATTGCCCAGTAATTGTTTCCTTTCTACCTCTTTTTTGCAAATAGGGCTATTCATTTCACGTCGTTGTTGTTGCGACCTTTTGGTGAACTGCACAAATCACTTTTTTCTTAAGAGTGTTTTGTGCAGTTGTACTAAAATGTCACACGGGCAACGTCTCTACATTTCAGTGCGACTGCACAAAGGGAGATTGGTTTTGCTCTATCCTCCTCATCCAACTTCGAGCCTAATCTTCTCCAACTAGTTAGTCTTAAGAGAGACTCCAAAGGTGACCGGCTTCTATTTGTGTGTTTATTGTTTCATCAGCAGTCCTCTATTATCGTAATCACACTTGATATCTTTGGAACAAGGACGCTCAGCTCTATTTTAGTGGAACTGCACAAAATGATCGGAATGTTGCATGCTCCAGACTGCTACTTTTTTCCCAACATGCCTTGTTGATTTAGACAGAGCTGGGGGGACGTTGCTGCCAATGAAAGTATGGATCAATTTTAATTTAACACCTTCTCACAACTTTTTCTTCAGTTGTGATGTAATTATTAGCTTTTATCTGCTAATAATTGACATGCATTAGCAAGGAAGTTAGTTTTTTATTGTTAAGAGCATCGATGGCAAGACACGCGAAACAAAAGCTGAAAGCTCACACCATTGTACAATTTCATGTCGCTGGAAAATTATTTGTATAGTACGTCAATTATGTAAACAAATGATGGAAGCTTGATAGCATTGCCAGAAGCCTCTTCATCATCCAGGTCCATGTGCCATGCACAAAATTATACTCCTTCGTTCCTAAATATTTGTTTTTTTACAAATTTCAAACGGGCATATTTTAGTGTAGATTCACTCATTTTGCTTCATATGTGTACTCCCTCCGTTCCTAAATATTCTATTTGTCTTAATAGAGATTTCAACAAGTGACTACATACGGAGCAAAATGAGTGAATCTACACTCTAAAATATGTCTATATACATCCGTATGTGCCAGTCCATTTAAAATCTCTAAAAAGACAAATATTTGAGTAGTCACTCATTGAAATCTCTAGAAAGACAAATACTCCAGAGTATATTTAAGAACCGAGGGGGTAGTGCACAACCGCATGGGAGACTCAGCCCGGTCGTTGCGCCGCATTAATAGTGAGTAATGAGCAGTCAAATCATAAGCCCCACCTTTCCCACTGTAAGTTGCTCTGAAGAAGCAACCATCAATACACTCTTCTTTGAATCCGCTCATACTACTCCATCCGTCACTGTTTATATAGCATGCTTCAGAAAAAAGAAAAAAATCTATGGGACCAAGGCGACTAGTGATCGGCTTGAAAAATAGCATTGGTAGTTATAGCACGGCGTCTATTACTAGAGGGAATAATGCGTACACACATGCATGCAGTGCTTCCACCCCGGGTACACACATGCATGCACTCCGTAGTAGTACAGTACATGGAGAGAAAATTGTGGACTTGATTGCGGTTACCATGCCCTAATTAATTGAGCATTAAACCAAGTGCGTCTAAAGTCTCTCTGATGGTGGAAATGCACTGAGAGAAATGCATCATAATGAAGCACGCCCTGTAAACTGTGACGGAGGGTGGAGTAGTATGAAGGTGCAAAACCAAGTACGCGTACTACTGCGCTTGGCTCTTCGCCCCTTCGTGAAGTCGAACAATGATGGTACTCCGCATGTTGGGTACTACAATGTATGCCTCTGACAATCTGACACTGAATGGACCGATGCATGTCCATCGAGGGTAGGTTGCATTAGTCAAAAGGCATAAGCGAGCTTCACCTTGTCCTGCAAGCTTCTCCTCGTTCTACGAGTTGACGGGACACACCAAAAAGTAGTGCTAGTCCATACTCCCTCCTTTTCGGTTAATATGGCTTAATCTTTTTTGCAGGTAAATGAGAGAGCTTTATTCATATATAAGCATTCTTAGGACGATCAGCCAAGACACTGGTCACTAGGAAGCGAGGTACCCCGCAATAAAAGAAGTAGGAAGCGAGGTGTTTCATCAAGCCAGCACTCGGCCACATTCAAAGTGCAGCAAGCACGGTTCGCATGAAGATGCGCCGCAAGGTTTGCTGACCTGTTTACATGTCGAATAACAAAAAGAGAGGAAATATTACTGAGCGCTACTATTTGTAACAGGATATGAGCCAGAATTAAGCGAGAATTGTGGCGAGTGTTCCATGCAATCAACTTCCATTATCACATGCGAGAACCCTCGAAGAGAACCAAATGTGTTGAAGATTGCTTTATCACATTTTAAAATTATAATAAGAGTGCAGACGCTCCTCCATCCGGTTCCTAGTACTAGTATAGTACGTACCTTTATGGACTATAGTAGTAGTATTAGTAAACTTTGCGCTTGGCTGTTCGGGAAGTTGAACAATAATAGCACTAGTAGTATAGTGTATGCTTCTGGCAATCTGACACCAAATTAGCTGTTGCACCTCCACCGCCTGAGCGAGGGAGAGCTTGCATTAGTCAAAAGTTTCTCCTTGTCCTGCGAGCCACCGCGCGCAAGCTTCTCCCGTCCTGCAACCTTCTCCTCATTCGGCAAGTTGACGGGACACAGCAAAGTAATACTAGTCCATGTTGCCTCCTCTCCAGTTAATATGGATTAATTTCAAATGAGATAAATACACTGTCTGTCACTGTATATTTGTAAAAATACGGTCAGTGGACTTCATAAGACGCTCATTGCGCTCAATATATATATATTCCGGTGTTCATACAGTCACTAGCTCACCCTGACTGAGTATGTGTGTGCATGCACGTGTAGGTTGAGCACTTGAGCGTGACCGTGTGTGTTCCGTCGTATGCTCGGACATGCATGCATTAGGGCGTCGCGCGCGTTTTTGCATCCATGTGTATGTGTGACTGTTGCATACACGTATGAGGAGTACGTGTAGGGGCCACTAAGGAGCAGTCAAATCACACAGTAAGTTAGTCGGAAGAAGCAACCATCAATTCACTCTTGAATGACATGTAGGCAATATAAAATGGTTGATATGGAGAGAAAAAGAAAACCACTATATATACACTAGCAGGAGCCTAAGCTACAAGCCTGCTTGCTTAAGTTGCTCTCTTCACAAGCATAGAACGACGGGCCTGATCCCGCAGCTGGGGGAAGGGAACAATGTTCTGCGTAGACGCGGTCGACATCGGCGAGGGAGAAAACCCATAGTCGGTGCGTCCCAATCGGGGGTCACCGCGGTATGGGCCGGTGTCGCGTCCCAACCGCCCTTCTAGCTATAGCCCGACGTCCCAGGTAGTCCATCTTCCTTTTGGAGCCGGCTTGCTCCACTACCATAGCTCCATCTCCATGTCGATCTTTCTCTACTTCTACCGGCTTCTATTTGTGATGAGTTTATGTGTCATGAACTAGTGCCAGTATTATTATTCTAATCACACTTCTTCAATATCTTTGCCATTAGGGATGCTCAGGTCGATTTTAGTGGAACTGCACAAAAGCATCGTATGATCCGAGGGTGCCAGCTGTCTTTCCTTCCCGACATGGAAAGTGCTATGGAACAAGAGGTACCAGAAGGTGGAGAACCAAAGAGTGCTGCTTCTATTGTTGCTGACATTCTCACTAAAGAATCTCCCTCTAGCACATTCCTTCGACAGGTTCTACCTGGCCATGAAACTAAATCATGTTTAGGGTTTAGGATTTAAGTCGTAGTGACCCCATCAGTAGTTTTTCTATCGTACACTCTCTCACAACTTTTTTCTTTAGTTGTGAAGTAAATATTGGCTATGATCTATGAATCATTGAGATGCATCAGCATGCTTGTTGGTTTTCCTTTGTATTTGATGGAATGTTGTAACGGGGCAACCTTGGAATAGGAATGAAAATGGAGTGGAAAAGTTTCTGTTTTTCCAGAGAAAAAATGGAAACGGAGAGAAACCAATGTTTCGTTTCGTTGGATCGTGCCATCGAGCAAAATCAACGTTTAAATCACGTCTATCGTGTTCGTGTCTCACCCTCCTCCATGGCTCGACCCCACACGGTCGCTCGGCATGCCACTCACCGCAAACCGTGTAGTATACCATAACTTTCTCGCCTGCTTGTCAATGGATCACGCCATGGAGTAATAGCACTACTAGAAGAGATTGACGAGTTGGGGGAGGACAGCTAGCTGTAGCACGGACTCCCAAGAACTTACTACTGGAAGATATCGCGCATGTTGTAGCCGACTATTGTGACCTTTGAACGCGGAGCAGCCGCGTGCACCCGGAAGCAGCGCGGGCAACGCTCTCTCGGCCGGCGCGCCGCAATCAATGTCGGCGCCAGTGAGAGGTCGCGTCCGCTTTGGCCGGGCATGAATGCGGCACTGACCGTTTCGGGCGGGAAGCGCGGGTGATGAAGAGGGTTCGGGTTGGTCAGGACCGGCCGTGGCAGCGGTCCGGATGTGCGCAAACAAGAGATGTTGTACGTTAATATTGCTGCGTATATAATTAGCAACGTAAATAATGTGCCAGTTGGACAAATATGATTGGAGATGGAGATGGAAATGGAATTTTACGTAAACACGGATATGCATGTCTATGTCTATGTGTGTGTGCGCGACTACTCTCGCGACCTGGAAGCGGGGGCGTGTTTTTGATCGAGTTTTCTTTCTTGGTACGTTAGAAAATCAGTTTGTCTAATTCACATCTAGATGTTATTTAAGGATATCGCATCTAAGCTCCCACAAGTATATAATGTAGCAACAAGAAACAAAAAAAGCTAGGAAATGACCACAAACAGAGTGGACATCATCTTATATGTGACATAACTATGTCACATCTAGATGTGTCCTAGACAGACCCTTAAAAAATTGTCCGCCAGTTTTCGTTTCTTTTTTCCTAGAACACGCGTATTCTATTTAAAACCACTGCTATGGAGAGATTTTTTTACTCCATTATAGCCTCTTGTTTGATAGAGTTTCTCGCGTCTCGCTCTCTCACCCTCTCCATATCAAAACAAGATGATAGTGTCCACTCTATCTCTCTCCTCACCAGTGGTCACTGATCCGGCCGAATCCCGTCTGCTGGGGGAGGTGAGGAGGTGCAGCGTTGACGTTGTCGCCATCAGCGACGGAGGAAGCCGATGCGCACCGTCCTCTTGGAGCCGGCGCTGGCGCGGACGAAGATCCTTCGCACCCTTGTTCGCTGCCGTCGTGTGGGCAGATCCCGCCCGCCCGCCTAAACGACATCTCACCCACCTGAGGTATAACTTCTTGTACTGGTCCAGCTCCCCAGGTCGCTGCGTGCGGGTTTTCTTCTATGCGACTACTCCCCAACTCCCCATGCATAGTAGCTAGGGTTCATCGGCTGGTCCAACATCATCTACTAGTACTATTATAGAGGAAATGCCACTCAAAAAGTTGTCCTGATTTATGCCTCGGTGGAGGTATACATGTTGTTTCGACAAAAAGTACATGGTGCTTGTGCGGTCATTGTCCATATGGTGGTAGTACAATCACTGGTTAAATGAAGAAATGCTTTTTTTCTCGGGTATCCTGGTTTAGTTCCTATCAAGATAATTATGATGCTTCTGTTTGTTGGTGTACTTTTCATTAATTCTTATTGACAATTGAGATGTCATTGCTAACCCTATTTTATATTTTTGGAAACAACAATGCGTGTCTCCATACCCGGGCATGTCTTCCTCAATTTTAGTGGAACTGCACAAAATTGGATGGCCATTGTTGTTCCGCCTCACTGTCCTCTGCCACGTGGTTCTTCCTTCCTCGAGCTTGATTACTGAGAAGAAACAGACCACAGTGAGGATTTGTCAAACTTCTTAGGTGCCTCACCCAAACTTGATGCCAAATGGATGATGCATCACGACGATGACCTATCGATGCTCATGGTTGCGCCTCATGGTTGCGTCGGCTGGTGAAGCTGATCGATTTTCGATGAAAAACAAGTTGTCTTCCATTAGTGCTCTTTGCTTGTTACACACAAAGATGATATCCTTCGTCAGTTCACCTTGGTTGCACTGGAGACATAGTCGTCTTTCACATTGGTGCAATTTTCGCTAGGGTTTTACGACAGGTGGGCCTAAAATGTGGCTGGCTCACCTGTCATACGGCCAAAAGTAGGTGCAGTGAAGGCACCGGAGCTCAGTCCTTAAGCGGGAGCCTCATCGCTTGTTCGCTAGGGTTTGCACTCTCCACACGCTCGTCGCACTACATATATGTTACACGCTGGAGGCTCAGCGTTCATTTGCTAGGGTTTGCTATATTCACAGTCTCTCACCCTCTCTTCACTAGATCTAAACAAGACTGTGTTGGCCTCTTGTCTCTCTCTCCCCCCTCATAGCTGGTGAAGGAGGCATCTATATCCCGTCGCACCGGGAAGGGGAGGAGGTGCAGCGTTCACTCTATCGCCTTTGGCGAGGGAGGCAATCCACTGCCGGCTGCGCTGTTCTCTTTCACCCTGCACCTGTGCAGGAGGGCCACCGACCCCTTCTTCCTGGCTGCCGTATGTAGTGTGGACAGATCCGGCCTCCCGCCGCATGCCTTGCCACATCCCGATGACCCTAAGGTATAAGTTTCTTTGAAACCGTCGTTGCTCTAGCTGCATGTGGATCTTTTTCGATCTGTAGTCGAATCTAGGTCTTGGTTCAAAGAGGAAAGAAGGGTGCGGTGGGTTGGAGCAAGAATCTAGGATGTGGTTCAATGAGGAAAGGAGGGGCGGAAAGTAGTATAGATTGGCCATCCAGCCGCTTTGTAGGTCGAAAAGGGAAAAAGGGGGTAACCCAGTACAAACATCTGTAAGGAACCGATCTCTTTGTTGAAAGGGGAAAGAAACTGGGGGGTCGGGTAGTTTGTGCACGACTAGATTTTCTGCCCTCACATAGGAAGAAGGTTCAAAGAGAACAAATATGGGACCAGTGCATATATGCTGCTTGGCTACATACTCTGCATCACCCATTTATACGTGTGGATGCACATGGTGTTGGCATGTCCCATGCAACTATTTTGCTGTTGTTAATCTCAGAATTAACTACTGATCTGTTTTAAAAGAATTTCTCTGTTAATATGAATCAATGCAACCGTTTTAGAAATGCTACTGTCCTATACTTTGTTTTCCATCAAGATAAGGTAGATGCTTCTTTTTGTGGCCGCATGTTCCATCCTCCTTTATTGGCCAGTAATTGTTTTCTTTTTTGCCTCTTAAAACAGGGATATCTATTCAACTTGTTGCTATAGAAAACTTAAATGTCACACCGGCAACTTTGCTTGATTTTAGTGCAACTGCACAAAACTTGATTGGATTTCCTATTCGTGTTGGTAGATTCGTATTTTATGTTGGTCGTCTCATGAAAGGTCAGTACATGCCTTCATCCACATGATTGTGTAGTGTGCTTTGAGATGTTGTGCTACTTGTATTGGTACTGTTTTAAATAAATGATGAATTGAAGCTATTGTATTATTGTCTTTTCCCATTAAGTAGTGAACAAAAATGAGACCAACCCAGACATGATGCTTGTTGCTTTGTTACAACAAATTCAGCATCACCCCCTTTATAAGCTAGTAATTGATGCCACTCTCAGAATTAACTACTAAATCTTATTTCAAAACTGCAACACTTGTTAGGGATTGGCCGGATTACCATTTTTGTGGCCGCATGTTTCATCCTCCTTTATTAGCCAATAATTGAATCCTTTTTTGCCTCTGTTTATACAGGGATATCTATTCAACTTGTTGCTATTGTGAAATTTTGCTTCGCTACTCGAAACACTTTGCTTGATTTCAGTGCAACTGCACAAAACGAGATTGGATTTCCTATTCGTGTTGGCAGATTCGTACGTGATCTTGTGTGCGTCATGACAGGTTGGTACTTGCCTTCATCCACATGATCATGCAGTGTGTTTTGAGATGCTATGCTACTTGTATTGGTACTGTTTTAAATAAATGATGAATTGAAGCTATTGTATTGTTGTCTTTTCCCATTAAGTAGTGAACAAAAATGGGACCAACCCAGGCATGATGCTTGTTGCTTTGTTACAACAAATTCAGCATCACCCCCTTTATAAGCTTTGTCGTTCTTTATACATGTTGAAACAAGGCATTGTTAAGATAATGTCTCAGTCAATATGAATGAATCACACTGATGGAGAATTGCTACTCTCCTGCTTTGTTTCCCATTAAGATAAAGTAGATCAGTAGATGCTTTTCTTCTGGGAGTACAAGTCATCAACCGTTATTTCTTAGTAATTGTTTCCCTTATACCTATTGTTGCTTACAGGGATATCAAAATTAATGTTCGGTTTTATTCCGACTTCAATTTTAGTTGAACTGCACAAAAGGAGCCAATATGTAAGGCAAACTGCTGCATTACTGGGTCTAGTTGGTCGTTCCACTTTGCAGAAAGAAGCAGTCAGTGTTTGTGCTACATTACAGAAGGAATGACCGAGAAGCTTTACAGAGTATTATTAGACACCGGTGACATGACTAGTCTGCAGAGACCATTGGCAATTTAACAACACGTGGAGTGCCCTGGGCAAAAAGTGCCCAAACAAGTACAAAAGCTACGACAGGACTCCACGATCATAGGCATTACCTATTTTGAATGGGAAAAGCTTGTCAAAGTTTAATCATTGATGTTAGCAAGAATACGTTAGTTTAATATATTGGAATTGGAAAACCTTGTCAAATTTTGCACATTGATGTTAGCTAGAAGACATGCATTTGATATTTTTGAGTGGGACGCCCTTGCTGTGAGCAGCGTCGAGTGTCTTTTTCCTATTCCCGTGTTCAGTTTAGAAGTAAATAGTTACTCTGCTGAGATATTCTTGTGTTAAGAGTTTGTTCTGAATAATGTCTATGTAATGCCAGGCCTTGTGTTTGATTGCAAAGTTGAGCTTGGAATGTTGTGGCATGCGGCATCACAAGCTCTTCATCATGCCTCCTGAGAATAATGCTTCATATTGTTTTGCATGTCGATCTAATGCCAGTGATTTTCTTGTTAAGAAGATCATCCTCTTCTGTTGTTTCCGTGCTTAAGAAGTTCATCGTCTGATGTTTCATTCATAGCCTATATGACAAGTCGGGTAGGTTAGATGTGAAACCATATGATCTTCCGACCAACTCATGATATTAGGCCGTGATTGGATCGTCGTTTTCCAACCAAAACCGCTTGTAAAACTGACACTTGTAAATTAAAGCAGATGGTCTCGGGCGAAGGCGCTTGGTTGGTCGATTTTGACTAGTAAAATATAAGAAGTACTTGACACATGATAAAAACGCTGAACGACACTTGGACGATTGCTAACCCAGCCGTTAGCTGTTGTTTCAGCCTTGCCCATAGATGGCATGATACGCACGTCATGCATGTATCGTCTGGTAATGTCGTCCATATAGCAGTGCTCGTAAAATATACACTCGTCTCTCAAATTACACGCGTAACCCGCCGGTTTTACTTACAGACCTCGGGCCCTCGGTTTCATTACGCCTGTATTTTACGCGTTGTTTTCAATGACGAGTAAATTACACTTGTATGTTAATACAAGTTTGAAATAAACCAGAGCTCCCAAGCGCGGCCTTACCGTTTCATGCTGTCTTAGTTTCTCGAAGGTGCTCATAGGTGTCCGATGATCCTGGCTTCCTGAATGAGTAGCGGGCGCTGTATCAGACCATCCGTGGGCCCGCGAGGCCCTCTCCGTTGTCCTTCTAGTTGTTGCGTTCGCCGTGGCACCGAGCATTGTTAACATCGTCAACGAACATGAGGATTCAGGAGATGACTTTATTTTGACTGGATGACACTAGGGACCCACTAGGGCCATAGCCGTACGTACGCAAGTGCCTCCTTATTATGTGCAACTATTTTTTTTGCTTTCTCCTGGTTTCCTGACATCACGGTCCCACACCATTGTCAACCTACATAGTCAATATAAACGAGAGAATTGCACAAGGTGTGGCCGACAGCTGGGACCAAGCAGCTCGAGCAGTATTTGTGTTTTTGAGGCGTGAGCACTGCAGAGTTTTTCTTGGCGATGATTTCGTTGTTGTTCAGAGGAGAGCTAGGTATTAACTGGGCGGGCTGTGGCCCGTCTAACCCAGGCCAGATATCCAGCCCAAATACTAATTTTTTTAAGATGAAAATGGCTAGCCCAGCTATACGTCTTTTTGAGGAATACCCAGGCAAGGTCAACTTGTTATTCTCCGCCCCGCTGGGCTGCAAATCTTTCCTAGGAGGGACGCATTAGGCTTAACAGGAAAATGGGCTTTAAAAATAATAAATGGGATGTAATTATAAAAACTGGGCAGTAACTATAAAAAAATGCACCAAACACGAAATTAGTTTATAAAATATTATTTATGGATTTGGAAAATCTTAAATTTTCATTGTTGCGCGTGCAATGTTTCGTTGGATTTTTACGTAATACAAATTTATATTTAATCTGACTAGAAATTTTGGGATAAAAATATTTCAGAGCCCATCAAAATATGTGAAATTTTATTGAATTCTATCTTCAACGGTTGGTTGAAATTATTAATCATTGTCCTAGCTAGAAAATGGGTTATACTTTTAACAAACTGTAAATGGGTTTTTGTAAATTCCATTAGAATTCCAAAATGGGTTGTACATTCTTACAAAACGCAAATGGGCTATAAGTTCTGTGCCACACACTTGTGGGCCTACTAAGTGACGCGTCCCCTAAAAAAAATAAGTTGATGCGTATGCAAGGCTTTGCCAACTTATTATAGTCAACACACGGTTCTAGCAGCAGTGGCCGTTGGATGTCTATCCAACGGATGTCGTGCTTCTTCTTCAATCTCGGATATTCTTAGCTTCGGCCGCCCAAAAAATGATTTCTCCCTCTGACATCTGGGGCGCACCGTTTCGGAGGCTGACCTATGGGCCTACTAAGTTGGAGCGTACCAAGGACTTTGTCAACTTAGTCAATAATAAAAGTTTCTAGCTTCAGTGACCGTACGATGTCCATCCAACGGCCGTAGTGCTTCTTCAACCTCTGGTCTTCTTGGTCCAGCCGCCCAAAGCAGCGCCGGTCGTGCCGCCTGCTCCTTCCTCCCGCGGCCGGCTGTGCTGCCGCGGAGGCCTCACCGCCCCCACTACTCCCACCGCTGGCCAGGCCATCCCTCGACTCACCCACACCCCCTGTTATTCTGCGGCGACGGCAGCCTCACACCGCAGCCAAACCAGTGAACCCTCGTACTCCTCAACACGCGGGCTTCCACTGCTGCGTCTTCCCCGGCTCCGCGTCGTCCCCTTTCTAGGCCTCGTCATCGTCCAGAGCACCGCCCTGATGCTCTCGGCGCGGCGTGGTCAACGACCCACTTCCATCGGAAGAGTACTGTACGTGGAGAGGTTGGCAGCTGGGTCCAGGCGGCCGCAAGGAAGTGCCTCCTTATTACCCACAAAATAATTATTCCTCCACCTTACAGCAGGGACCCACCGGACGGGCCACCTTATTTCACAAAAATAACGTTTCCCCCCTGACTGCTCGGACCCACCGGACGGGCCAGCGTATTTCGTGAAAAAAAAACGTTCCACCCGCTGTCAGCTCGGACCCATCGGAAGTGCCTCCTTATTACGCACAAAAAAATGAATACTCCCCCTGCTAGCTGGGACCCACCATGGTGTGAGGCTGACTTGTGGGCCTACTAAGTTGACTGGGACGGTGGCCTTTGTCAACTTTAGTCAATATGAACGATTCTAGCTCCAGTGACCGTACGATGTCCATCCAACGGCCGTAGTGCTTCTTCAGCCTCTGGTCTTCTTGATCTAGTAGCCCAAAGCAGCGCCGGTTGTGCCGCATGCTCCTGCCTCCCGTGGCCGGTTGTGCTGCCGCGGAGGCCTCACCGTCCCCTACTATTCCCATCGCTGGCCAGGCCCTGCGGCGACGGCAGCCTCACACCGCAGCCGAACCAGTGAACCCTCGTACTCCTCTCCCCGCGGGCTTTCGCTGTCGCGTCTTCCCCGGCTCCCCGTCGTCCCCTTCCTAGGCCTCGCCGTCGTCCACCGCCCTGGTGCTTTCGGCGCGGTGTGGTCAACGTGGTCAAGGAACGACTTCCATCGGACGTGGACTGTACGTGGAGAGGCTGACAGCTGGGTCCTCGGCCGCAGCAAGGAAGTGCCTCCTTATTACGTGCAAAATAATTATTCCTCCACCTAACAGCGGGGACCCACCGGACGGGCCACTGTATTTCGTGAAAAAAACATTTCCCCCTGACAGCTGGGACCCACCAGCTACAGCTTCGCACGCAAGGAAGTGCGCCCGGGCAAAAAAACAAAACGACTCGCCCCCCTGACTGCTGGGACCCACCAGCTACATCTTCGCACGCAAGGAAGTGCCTGACAGTCGGGACCCACCTGGTCGAAGCGTACTGTCGGAGTAATTGGACACGGATACCCCAAAGACGGCAAGACAAGAATTCAAGACATCGGGGCTAGCAAAGCCCCTCCGTCCAACTACCTGGCCGGCGGTTGACTGCTGTCTGCTGACTGCTCCACCAGGCCGACTGCTGGCTGCTGACTGCTCCACCAGGCCAACTGCTGGCTGCCGACTTCCCGGCCGCCCCAGGCCGGCTGTTGGCTGCTGACTGCTCCACCAGGCCGGCTGCTGGCTGCTGACTGCTCCACCAGGCCAACTGCTGGCTGCCGACTTCCCGGCCGCCCCAGGCCGGCTGTTGGCTACTGACTGCT